>NW_012108586.1:979753-988305 GCF_000951045.1 Mandrillus leucophaeus
GGTAACTATTAGTAGGGGTGTATATATAAATTACATCAATACCAATGACATACTCAGCAATAGAGGGCTATAACAGTAGAGTCTTGTAGGTCCCAAAGGGACTCATCCATAGCTATGCTTGGGCAAAAGTCCCAAGGTTGGTAGCTTCAATCCCCAAACCAGAGAGCATTAACTTTTGTTCATTTTAATCCATCAGAGTCACCTGTGCACAATTATCTAAAAGGCCCAAGAGATGTAATTTTCTTTTATTTCCACAGTGAACTCTTATCTTGGCATAGGGTCTCTAGTCCTTCCTGGGAACAGGGAGATATGGTTTAAACCCTGGTTGAGTTCATTTCAGAAAGTTGAGAGGTCTGGACAAAGAATGACAGAGCTCTTTGACTCACCTCCAGGCCCATAGGGAGAACTAGGGGAGTGAAATCTTTGTCAGGATTTGTCCACAAGCTTTCTGGGGTAGTGAGGAAAAGGTGGGAAGCTGGGGTGTAACTGCTGCTATCACTGTTGCCGTTTGTGTTTTGGGATGTTGACAGGGGCTTCTCAGGGCACTTTGAGGAGGGGTTTATAGTGATGTGCCCTACATCATGCCACTCTCTCTTATCAGCTTTAGTAAGATTACTTCTAGAGAAGTACTAACCAAATCTTTAAAGTTTCTTGGGGCTACTAGGCAAAGTAATCTTGAAGGTTCTAGACTCTTCTGTTTTTCTTCTGAGGTTTCAACAACTTACTGTGTGGTAGAGTTTTTATCAGTACCGGGGACTGGCTTAGAGCACCTCAACTCCCAGGAGTCCCAACTCCATCTCTGATCCTATTGTTGGAAGCCCACAAACAGTTGTTAATAGTCACCGGGAGCAGCTAGGGAATAGTGAAGGAACTGCTTCTCTAGTGTTTTTCTTTCAAATCTCTCCATTGATCACTAATCTGACTCACTAAGGGAGTTTAGCCAGGATTCCAGAACAAAAGACAGCCAAAGACCCCCACCTTGGAACCAAAAAACATATATAAACAACCTGTTGGCATCCTCCAAGCATGCTGCACTCCTGCTAGCACTTCCCAAGACTAATTGGAATGGCTGGCCAAGTGCCCCACCAGCTCCACTAGCACTTCCAGAGACTTATTGGTGAAGTACTCTGCAGGGCCCTCAGACTCTTGTAAATAATCCACTTGCACTCTCCTTTAGAATGTAAGAGAGGCTCCAATAGCACCTCTCAAAGGTGCCCTGCAGCATCTTTCAGCTTTTGGCTCTTCACAATGGCATTCCGCTTAATTGATTACCCTACAGCTGAGCCAGGTTTTCAGAAGCTCAGGTGAGCTAGAGAGAGGGCTAAACTTCCAGGTGTTGAAGTAACCAATTAAAGTCACAAGCCAAAATGGAAATAACAGTCAAGCCTCTAACCACTTGCTGTGATCATATAACCAAGATGCCTACACGAGAGAAAGCATGAACTTCCCCTTGTTTCATTTTTCCATGGATGAGAAATAGTTTGTTTTACTATATCCTCTTTTAAGTTTTTCCTCAGGAAGAGAGACCCCTTGGATTCCTAAAAAAGATATTCTCTGACTATTAATGGAGAAGTGGATCCATGATGCAAAGTATCGATTATAGTAGCCATGGAGCGAGCCACTCAAATCTCTCCTCAATACGGAAATTTCTATTCAAGTGAAAGAAGTGCAGTTAGTTAACAGTCTCCAGCTGTTAGTATACTCAGGCTCTGACTCAGCTTTCTAAGGTCACATACTTCTCAATCAGGCCACAGCCCAAGACTCACTTGATAAAGGTATTAGAGTGTAGTCACTACTACGCAACGTAGGAATTCTCCATAGGTAGCCTATGATACAAATGTTAACACCAGACCACAGGGTCTGTGGAAATGATTTTGGATATGTGTTTGTAAAATTTGTATTCAAACTTTAATGAAAGAAACATGAACACTAGTTTGTTTTTACGTTTCTTGGAAAACCATTGAACTCTATTTCTTATTGATACACACTATATGTGTGGGTATGTTCACAGATTATTTTATAAGTTGAGAAAGAAAAAAAATACACTAAAAGATTTATAGTTTTAATTCTCCTAAAATATTCCTAGGACTTACATGAGCATAAAATAATGCTTCTACAACAGCCTGTAATTCAGTTTTGAATTGAAGCATATTGTAGTTGCCAGTGAAAAAGTACAAAATTACATCAAATGTATTATGTTTATTTTTGAAGCAAAAGTGAGACTTGGCAATTCTATTCTTATGTTTAGTAAAGGACCAATTTATTTTTTAAAAAATTGTAATCATTTAATTATTGAGTAAATTAGAGTGAACTATTTTAATTTAATTAATAAATTCAGCAGTCATCAATATTTTCTCAACATACTGTCAAAAGTTGTTATTTAGGGAAGAATTGAAAACTTTGAATTTTCACCCAACTATTAATTCAACAACATATAAATATAATGTATTCTAACCTGCCTAAGAATTTCCATCATTTATAACAATTTTAGAAATAGTAGTTTATATATGGCTTACTCAAAGCACTAACATAAAGTAATCTGCATTCTCTATTCATGGAGAAATTGTCATATTTGTGAATCTACATATTTTACTATTTAAGACGCTCCTAGATCTATTTGAAGTTTTTTTCCAATAACATATAAGGTTAAACAAAGCAATCACCAACATTACATGGCTTTATTATGCAACTGTAACACGTATTTTTACTCAGATCACTAATAAACCAGACAAATTCTACATGCAAACTCAATCTATATAATGTCAAATAAAACACTTGTAAATTAATACACATAAATTAATACACATATTTATTAGGGAAAAAATAAAAAACAGTGAAAAGGTTTGAAAATTACATATGGTAAAAAATAGTTTTAAGTAATGATATATACATTTGAATTTATTTAATATCATATACATATATTGATTTGAGTCATAGTATTTCAAATATCCAGATACACTTTTCTAATTACTTATAAAATTTAGAACTGAGAAACAGACCATAAATGAGCAGGGCAAGCTGGTATTTTTATCTACAATATAAGCCATTACAATGAAGGCAGTTTTTCTGGTAAGTCACCATCAGTTTCTCCTTGGACTCTTAGAGTTTCAAGTGATCCCTCTCTCATATGTCTGCTTAGAAAAGTATGACCTTCACAGATGAAAAAAGTCATAAAAATTGTTAAAGATTAGAAGTCATTACACTTGTTGTTACAAATTCTAAGCAATAAAGATTTAGAAGATATAAACACTGATGATACTGTTCTCTACTACTTAGAGAATATGTCTACCTCCTAAGCTTAGAAATCCAAAAGAGTTTCCAAAATATAATTATCAAGTAGCATGTTAATAAATATATTTTTCACACTTAAATAGATTTATCCTATATATTTGTGATCCAAAATAATTTTATTATTCTAACAATAATCAGTATATTACTAATAATATTATTTTGGGTTACTAAAATCTGAGAGATAAATATCGAGTAAAATATAAATAAAACATTTATTATCATGCACATTCCCATCATATTTTTCTTACAAAGTATGCCTCTTTAGAACTTAAATGGATTCAGACAAAATAGTTTGCCAATGGGTTTTATGGTCAATGTTTGTCACATGTCAATGTAGGTAAGTATATATCAATAGTAGGCAATATAGTTTATAATAGAGTAACAAAATTTTTTTTTAATTATAGAAAACATAGGTAGTCCAAATGGAATTTATATTTATTTGCACTAAAGTATACAATACATACTCAGCTTCACATGTTCACTTTCACTGTGAAGGGAAAGTTTTTCCCTCGTATTCGGAAGTCCTGTTCTATGAAAAGAATAATCTGTAAGCTCAATACAAAAAATATGAGTGGCAGCGCACTGACTTTTCAAAGATTTTTCAGATGCTATGCCTATATTAGCCAAATAAAATGTTTAAAAAATAGATAAAAATGGTAAAATTGCCTCATTCATTGGTTGAATTGCCATGAAATGATCTAATTCTACTGATTTTCCTATTCTCCTGAACAGACTACCTATTGGGATTTCCTATTTGCTGTAGGCTGGACCTGATGAACATAAGCTTTCAGAGAGATTGTGACTGACAAGACATTAGAGAGGGCTCTTTAGGGGTTCAGACGGAACTTGTATCTCTCTTTTATCCTGGCATAATAGCCTAAGGAAGTCTTTTGATGCCATTGCAGCAGCAATTGCAGCAACAGCATTATCAGCATTGCCCCAGTGGGTAGTCATGCGTCAGCCAACCATTACTAGAGAAACAGGAATGTAGAAGGAGTCTCGGAATGTAGGTGCAATGGTAGTAGTTACTCTATTTCACTTTCAGGAGCAAAACACTGCAGACATCCTTTGCTTTAGAACTTTCTGTTTTGTCAAGCATGTCAATGTTAATTCATTGACACTATTATCTAAACATTTTTTTCTAAAATAAGTAATATAAAACTTTATTTGTGACAGAAATTTAAGACATGTACACTTATTTGCATGTACACTTTCAGAAAGTGCTTATATTATGGAATCAGGAAGCTCCATTATTTTTTCAAATACAAAGTTATGTTTTGTTTTCTTTTGTTTTGCTTTTTGCTTTGCAAAGCAGTGTCAGAAATGCATATTCATGTTTTTCCTTTACAATTAAATTGTGTCGATAAGTTTGCTAGTCTTAACTTCCTGAAACAATACTTTTAAAGTGCTATATCCTGACAAAAATTACCCATATTCCTGAATCATTTCTGATCTTTGCTTTTCATATGACTCATTAACAAATCACAACTTCTGTAGCTGAAACTCCTTCATGCTATTTGGAAAGCCTTGCCTTAACACTTAACATTTGAGACAAAGACAATATACAGTTTAGAAGAAAAGTAACATTTAAATATTATGCATTAACAGCATTTGTGTCTTTAAATAAAAGCTACATATTCTTATTACTCTAAATGAAGTCAGGAAACAGCCAAAACTCTTCCTAATCATGCTGTAATATTTTATGAAGAATTTTATATCCCATGTGTTGTGTTCTCATATCCTTCTGATATCAATCTGGATGTGAAACAGTTCATGAATTTAGAGTATACCACAATACACTACCTAGATGACATCTCATAAAACTACCTCTTATGTCAGAAGGTTAAGTCAGTTTCATTATATTACACATTTACTGGTGATATCAAAATACATTGAATAATGCATATTCTTTGCCCAGTGGTTTTTAGAACTTCATTACAGTGTATCATATAATATTGCAATATATCATTGTAATTTAGCAATATATCATAATATTCATGAATTGTTTTCTGATTGCTTTAGTAAATGGACAATTAGTAACTAGGAACTTAGAACATTTTTTTTCTGTATAAGTAACTGTATCAAACATTGCAGAACTGCTGGTATATTTAAATATTTGTGCTTCATTGAAATGAAAGAAAGAATGACTCCTGGCTTAAAATGGCAGCCCAGATAATTCACTCAATAAAAATGAAGAACGTATGGTCACAAATTTTATTTTTTGTGTGTTTGAATGCATTTTATTTAATCGAATTATATTACAATGGAAAAATCCACCAAACAGAACTACTTTGGCAATAGTATGTAAGAAGTCAGAAACTGCAATAAGTCCTCAAATTATTAAATTAAACATATAAAGTATAGAGAACGTGTTGGAAATAAGTATTTCAGAATTTCACACTTTATATATTAGAAAATATCACCACTTGAATCTGGGCAGCTTCATATTATTATTTGTCAGTAAAACATATGAATGTCCATTCCAACAAAGAGTAATGTAGCCTATGTAAATTGTGTTATATTTTCCTGCCAAGTGGGTTACAAATAAACTTCTTATTTTAAACACTTTTGTGTTTTCAGATTTGCAAATAATAGATGTAACACTGTCAGACTAAATTCAGTTGTACAGAAAAAGTATTAAAGTAACTTACAAAGCAGAATTCAGTGTAAGAGATAAAGAATTATGGAAGTGAAAACTATGCTTCAAAGTGCATCAAAAAGGGCACCTTACTTATGTGTACTTTGAGTACCTTTGTATTGCAATACTGAAGAACAACATTCCCCTGTATCTTTTAATTAAAAATCTAGGGAGGGGATTCAAATTTGTCATATGAAAACAGAGTGCCCCTAAAAAAGACATGCTGGACTCTTGATAACCTACCATACATTTTATTTACAGCTCTTATGCTTTGAAATTAATATATCTACATTCCTAAAAGGAAGCATCATGCATTTTTAATTTCACTTAGCACTCCAATGTAATACTATTTGTAAATTGAACAATGCTCAATTTCACAAAGAAATCCTTCTGTTGTTGTGGATGTTAAGAGGTTCAACAACTACTCTTATGGCTAGAAGTGTAGAAGTACATTGTTCTTTAAGGACAGATTTATGCTTTTAATCATTTCAAGTTTATGCAGTGCTGGAATCTACTGCTGAATAAGAATGCTTATATAAATACAATATTTAATACAAATTTGAGTTGAGTCAACCCCAGATAATGTTGTAGCATTTTTATTGTTGCTATGTATATTATATGACATCTCTGACCTAGGACGTCTAACTTACTATAATTTAGCAATAGATATTAAGCATCTCCAAATAACTTCGTTGTTATACATCTATGGAACTATGTATGGAGGTACTTTTTGAAGAATTATTATCACTAATGCATCAGCTCTTTAAATTACTGTATTTTAACACAGTAACTTACTGTATTACTACTTGTCCTATTGAATCAGGATATTTCTCTATGAATGGCATTTTGTATATAATGTATTAGTAAACAGAAACATATTTAGAACAAAAATTGTGGTTTGAACAAAAAAAAGTGGGAAAAGAACCAACGGCAAGGGGGAAATCAAAAGAATTTTTTTCTCTTAATTTTGAAGAAACTAAATTTTATATTAATTGTGGACTGAAATAATTCCTGTGAAAAAATAAATTACTACTTGTCAAAGACACTAAATAATATCAATTACTGTAAACTACTCACTATATACACGATGCTAGTGTGTATACTAGTATGATATAAAGGCAAAGACTCTTCAAATGTGATTAGGGTAATAGATTATTTATACTTGAAAAGTATCTGTATATTAGTTCAGAATGACTAATGGCAAAATATGTTTTAGAGAGAAACAATGCTAATTTATATATAAGGATGAAAAGATATATCGGGGTGTCCAATATTTTGGCTTCCCTGGACCACACTGGAAAAGAAGGATTGTCTTGCCCACACTTAAAAATATACTAACACTGACGATAGCTGATGAATTTTTTAAAAAATCACAAAGGCTGGGCGCGGTGGCTCACGCCTGTAATCCCAGCACTTTGGGAGGCCGAGGTGGTTGGATCACGAGGTCAGGAGATCAAGACCATCCTGGCCAACATGGTGAAACCCCGTCTCTAGTAAAAATACAAAAATTAGCTGGGTGTGGCGGCACACGCCCGTATTCCCAGCTACTCGGGAGGCTGATGCAAGAGAATGGCTTGAACCCGGGATGTGGAGATTTCAATGAGCTGAGATCACGCCACTGCACTCCAACGTGGCAACAGAGCAAGACTCCATCAAAACAAACAAAAAAAGAAAACAATCACAAAAAAAAACTAATGTTTTAAGAAAGTTTGCAAAATTTGTGTTGGCCTCATTCAAAGCCATCCTGGGTCCCACGCAGGGGATTGAACAAGCTTGAGGTACATGGTTCATAAGAACCATTAATTTCAGTAGGAGACATTTTAGACAATTCATTAGAATGAAGACTGAAACTAACCAAAACAGTTCACATTACCTGGTATCAGTTGATCTTGATGATTTGTAAGATGAAAAAGTCAGAGTTAGTGCAAGAATAATTTTTGTTCAAAATGCTAACTCTGAGTGTATTAATTTACATACATTTTATATTATTCCCCAGAATTTCCTATGAAGAGTCTAAAAGAGTAATAAATGCTGTGCCCATTGTCACATAACTAACAATAGTAGAGAGTACTTCTAAATCCATGCCTTTCAGCTACAATTCATTACTCTTTCTATAAAGCAACATGAGCCAGTATAAAACACAAATGCCTACACTTTCTTTGGAAAGAAAGCAAATTAATATTTCTTACAATAGAATGGAGGTTGAATATTTTTAAAAATCATAATAGTAAAGTAGGAACTGATATTGACAGACTCCATCTTCACCAAAGTCCAAAACTACAAAAAATTGTTCTTTATTTTGAGTCATAAAAGAAAGAAGCTGTACTTATTAAAGAGTTTTTTGGCAAATATATTTTTGTGTCAACATTTGTTACTATTAATATCTACTAAACACTTTATGTAAAATGACAGTTAAGGTTAATTATGATCTTATAACTATTTTTTCTATTTTCTAGATTTAAAATGTGTCACATGGAGCCAATTGCACATAAGAAATAGAAAAATTGGGGGGCAGAGCAAGATGGCCGAATAGGAACAGCTCCAGTCTCCAACTCCCAGCGCAAGCGACACAGAAGACCGGTGATTTCTGCATTTTCAACTGAGGTACTGGGTTCATCTCACT
>NW_012108586.1:988370-992666 GCF_000951045.1 Mandrillus leucophaeus
AAATTTTTCAAGTGCTTTTACATAGACATTAATATATAAATGTAAATTGTGCTATAATACATTAGCAGTGTTTTAATCATGCAATTAACAGAAAAGGCATATAAGTATCCTTCCACCCATATTCAGGTACAAATGAAAAGAGAATGTTCAATCTCAGTTCCATTGGCCTTGTTCCTTGCCCTAGTCTGTACTGGATAAGTCACATAAAATTTATTATTTCCTCCCCTAAATTCACAGATAGGATTTAAAGTGTCCTTTAGAATACTAAATGGCTGTCATATTTCTCCTTACTCACAATAACCATTTCTAAGTCATTTCTCAGATGATTTGAAGAAAGTATTACATTGCACTGAGATTTTCAGTTTTAAGGACTATTTTGTCAGAGTCAAGTGGCTATTCATTTAAGTTCAACAAAGAGTTGTCTACTGATTACTGAGTGTAAACCAGCACTTCTTAAGGAATATATTCTTGTTTCTCATAACGTTTATAAGGTAACCCTTAAGCTTATGATGTTGGATCTGTGTTTTAACAATGCCAAGAAACACAAATATATCAATCATTTAGCACTCCAATGTAATACTATTTGTGAATTGAACAATGCTCAATTTCACAAAGAAATCCTTCTGTTGTTGTGGATGTTAAGAGGTTCAACAACTACTCTTATGGCTAGATATGTAGAAGTACATTGTTCTCTAAGGACAGACTTATGCTTTTAATAATTTCAAGTTTATGCAGTGCTGAAATCTACTGCTGAATAAGTATGCTAATATGAATATAACATTTAATACAAATTTGGGTTGAGTCAACCCCAGATAATGTTGTAGCATTTTTATTATTGCTGTGTGTATTATATGACATCTCTGACCTAGGGCGTCTAACTCACTATAATTTAGAAAGAGGTATTAAGCATCTCCAAATAACTACATTTTTATACATCTATGGAACTATGTATAGAGGTACTTTTTGAAGAGTTTTTATCATTAATGCATCTGCTCCTAAAATATACCTACAATTAGCTTAGTGGAATGGATAAAAAAAATAAATAAATAAATAAATAGTTTAATAAATGAATAAAATAATGAGCTATAAGGCACCACTGATTTACATTGAATATTCTTCATGAAGCCTATTTCTATACAGCTCTCATAATCTACTAATAAATGTTGAGTGGTAATCTTACCTTAACATAATTAATAAATTGCATCTGTATATATACCAAGTTTAGTATACTAAAAGAAACTAGTAATTGTTCAGTAATTGTTATATAATCCCTCATTAATAATCTGAAGTGGTTTCAAGGACTATTTTAATATACTATGTTCTTTTTCTTTTTAAAATAAATACAAATATTCAGGTTTTAATTGTAAAAGTTTTAAATTACATTATCAGTTATGTATCAAGTATTTTCAACACGTTTATCAAATTCATTTTTTTCTTCAAGGAAACAGATTTGCATTTAACTCAGATGAGTTTAAAAAATAAGTAGGAAAGCTGACTACCACTATAAGAATCTCATTATCTTCAAGGAAATTATTGAATGTGGCAATATTCTGATTTAAAAAAAAAAAAGAGTAAAATTTAGCTAAACCAGAGAGATCTAAAAGAATGATATAAATCTTTTATTCATCAACGCATAATGGATTCTAACGGGGTTATTAACTCTACATACGCTTAAAGTTTCCAGTCAGGAAAACAAAATTGAAATATTGTTTATTCCAACTGCATAGACATAGTCATCCCTAGTTTTTACCACATACATGACCTTAGACAGCAAGCTTCCCTTTTCTAACCTCCAATTCATTTTTCATGTGTAATTGGGCATAATATTGATCTTAGACTATAAGGATTAAATTTAATAATGTGTTAAGCACCTAGCATAAAGCCTGGGACATTGTAGGCTCTCATTAAATGTTAATAACTATGAAAATAGACTAAAATGGCTTATTGACTAATTGGGGTCATAGGCCATTTATCATCAAAAATAAATTTGAGCTGATTTTCCACAGCATACCAACAGATTCATGGTGACCAATATAAATAAAATGTTCACAGGGTGATTCATGTACAAGAAGATCATTAAAATTATCTTTTTGGAAACCACATTGTGTTGAGTTTTGTGTATAAAAGTTACAGATGAGTCTAAATAAAATAAAAATTGTAATTTAGCCACAAATGCTGAACTGAATCAGATACCTCTAGTCCTATAATGGAATAACTTCTATATGTGTTAGTATTGCATATGGTATGATTGTAAGGCTTATTGGAAAGCAGTTTAATATGCCAGTCTTCCATGTGCGTAGATGAGTTTTCTCCTTGAGCTGGACATCTCTTAGAAAACTAACAGTCACCTAGAAAATATATTTGTCCTTATATGGGAAACTAGGTCTAGGAAAGCAAGGCGTAAGGATAGGTCTTAGATTCTTGGGCCAACAATTTAACAAAGGAGATTTGGCTATCACAGTCATCTAGTGAAAGTAGAATGGGACAGAAAAGAGCTTGTTACTCAGGAAATAAATGTTATTTTCTTAGTTTATTTAGACTTTGATATCCCTCTTCCATTGCAGTAAAGATTTTCCAGAACTCCAAATTTCCACCAGCTATAGTTAAAAGCAATTAGGGAAGAGACATCCAGGTTTGGGGAATATATTTTACAAGAGAGTGTACCTCAGACCAGCATGAGAGTGGCAGCAAGAAGTTACTCAAAAAACTTTTATACTTCAAGAGACAAGTTTAATTTATGTGAGATATAACTAAATCACTCAACATGGAATTCTTAATTTAATTGTAAACTTTAGGAACTTAATGTATATTTTTATACAATTGAGTAAGACATTTATAAACTAAAACAAATAAAAAAGGACACTACGTATGTTACGCTGATTAAATACAAAAGTACTGCACATTCCAGAAAGGGTATAAAACTGTAACAATGTTGGACATTCTGTTAAATTTCTCAATTTCTCTTGGATAAGATGGAATTTTTATCATACAGAAATAATAATGTCTTCTTATGTTCAAAGCAAGTTTAACAAAACAAAGTGGTTCACAAGTCACAAGTAGAACTGTAGATCTCTTGCTTTCAAGTTTCTAAATTTATGATCAGGGTTACACATCAGAATAAAACATCATTATACCTAACAAAGTTACTTTTCTTTAAAAAATATTTATATAGACATATTTTTAAGTAGTTCAATTTCTGATAAAATTGTAATGGTTATTTAAAAGTGATTCCATTATGAAAACAAATGAATTAGTAAAGCATAGATGAGAAAATTAAAAATCATGAGAAATCTTCAACAAAACCAGGTAATAAATTATCTCCACTGCACCCTGAATATGGTTGGTAGGACAAATTACAAACAATAAGTTCTTTGCAAGACTAACACATTAATAAGAAGCAAATTGTTTTACTTGGTAAAAAACATGACAGTGGAAAACATTTTTGCTTAATATCTAAATTTGAAAATTTTGTTTAATATGTAACTACATAAATTGTGCTTTGTCAATTATTCAAATGAATACATCTAATGTAAAAATAATAATTTATGTTCCATAAAATAATGAGAAAATGCATAGATAAAACCACATACAGCTATGCTGTGTCACTCAGCCACAGGTCTGAGACTTCTAGCATTGTACTCTGTTCTAAGTGGATGAAGTACTAACTTGAGGAAAACTGCCCAGGGTGTTTTTCAAATTAAGCAGGCTGGAAACACTGAGAATAGAGAAAATGAGTTTTAGCATCTGGAAATAAGAGGTCTAAAGAAGTCTGATCTCAGCTCTATGGAAATAGCTACATTTAGAGCCCTAATATTCCTAACATTTTGTAGTAAATGATAGACAGCCCTCAAGAAGTAAAGATACAAAAACAACGCTGACACAAGAATCTTTCTCTAAAACATAATATAGTCATATATCATAAAGACAGGGATATGCTCTGAAAAATGCATTTTTAAGCAATTTAATTGTAGCAAAAACATCACATAAAACACACCTAGGCTTAAGATATAGCCTATTGCTCTTAGGATAAAAAACCTGTACAGGATATTACTGCACTAAATACTGTAGGCAATTATAACACGATGGTAAGTTTTTGTGTATCTAACATACTAAAACATAGAAAAGGCACAGTAAAAATACAATGTAAAAGATAAAAATTAGTACATCTCAATAAAACACTTTCTATGAATGGTGCTCGTAGGACTAGACATTGTGCTGGGTAAGTGATCAGTGAGTGAATGTGAAGGCCGAGTACATTACTGTGCACTACTGTGGACTTTATAAATACTGTACATA
>NW_012108586.1:996016-1000223 GCF_000951045.1 Mandrillus leucophaeus
CCTACTTCTGAAATACCTCCAGAAGGACCTGCCTGAGGCTGTTTTATACTGAAAATTTTTTTTGATAAGTAGAAGGAGTCCACTTTAAAATAAGAATACAAAGTACAATCTAGTGAATATATATACCATATATCATTTTCAAGTATTATGTACTATACATAATTGTATGTCCTATGCTTTTACATGACTGTCAGTGCAGTAGACTTCTTTACACCAACATGACCACAAACATGAGTAGTGAATAATGTGTCATCTAGGATGTTAGGAAGGCTACAGCATCACTAAGCGATAGGAATTTTTGAACTCTATTATCATCTTGAGGGATCATTATCATATATGCAGTCCAGCATTGACTGAAACATCATCATGTGGTACATGACTGTATATGAAAGCATTATTACACAGGAGATGTATAAAGTTTAGATTGAATTCCATATAGAATATTTAATTAAAATACAAAACTAAATAGTACATGTACTGAAAAATAAAAATGAGAACAAAACAGATGAGATTACATGCTAACATTATAAAATGAGCTAAACACATTATAAAAAAAAAAAAAAAAACTGTTAAAAGTCATGACAAAACAGCAACTGAAAATACCAAAGTTAAAAATGTTGTAACCGTACAATGAGAGAATATGAATAGATCATTGAGAGAGCCCAAGAAAAAAAAAAAGTCTCAGAAACAAAGTCTGAACTACATAGTGCTGCAGTAAACATCACAAAAATTATGATAACCAAACTAGAGAACAGAAAGTTGAATAATATATTAATTAAACAGAAATTAAAATAGGAAACAAATTTGATGGAAAAAGGAAATATAGAAAATAGAGAAGATTCAGCATACATATTATTGGAGATGCCAAAAAAGTAAACCAAAGCAATAAAAAAGTAGATAGATTGATGTTAGATTGATAAATGAGCAGATAAACAGAAAAATAAATACATGTAAAGGATTTTTTTTTTGAAATAAAAAATACTACATGTAAATTGAACTATTTAACTAGAATCATATTGGAGAGTAAAGAGTTATTCACAACATTAAAATGGGTATTTTCTAAAAAGTAACAAAAATAATATTGAGTATTAAATTTAAAAAATAATGAAAAATTTAAACAGTCACAAAAATAATAATAGGGGCATTTTCCAATAAATAATAAAAATAATATTGAATAACAAATTTGAAAAAAAGTAAATCTACTCAGACATCCAATAAAAACCGTAACTAATCATTAATTAGGAGAAAATCAGGTTTGGTATTAAACTTATTAAAGGCAATACTTCATAACAGAAGACAAGATAGGGACATGTTTAAGTCACGCAAGTAAAGAAAATAGAGAACCAAGGTATTACACCCAGCTCAGTTTACTTTCAAGTGTAAAGCACACAAATAATAATAAATATTAGAGCAAACAATCAGAAAAACAAAACCCTGGAATACAATTCTTGAATGTTTTTTGAGGAACCTATTAAAGTATAAATCTTGTACAACCAAAAAATAAGTGGAGAAACTATGATGAGATATCTGTTGCTTAGTATTGTATGTATTTAATTTTATATATATATATATACACACATACACACACTAAGACAACTTATGAAAATGAAGGCTAGTTATCCTGACTAGTATAGTAATTCCTTTCTTTCCCTATTCGTCAACAGCACAAGAAGCTCAAAGTGATCAGATAATCATCATAGTTTCAGGTTTAGTGGACACAATTCTGAGCTCACTAGCAGAAGTGTCATTACTCCTGAAAATCAAGATCCCTAATCCAGCAGAATTAGAACTTGTGGTGACAGGAAACCTACATTTTGAAACTGGTTATGAGGAATGATGGTGAAAGGGGTCACTCCTATCACCACTATATCAGTCCATTCTCATACAGCTATAAAGCTACTACCTGAGACTGGGTAGTTTACAAAGGAAAGATATTTAATTAACTCACGGATAAACATGGCTCGGGAGGCCTCAGGAAACTTACAATCATGTCAGAAGGTGAAGGGGAAGCAAGGTACCTTCTTCACAGGGCGGCAGGAAGGAGAATGAATGCAGAAGGAATTATCACACACTTATGAAACCATCAGATCTTGTGAGAATTTACTCACTACCATGAGAACAGTATGATGAGGAAACCACCTCATGATTCAGTTACCTCCACCTAGTCTCTGCCTTGATATGTGGGGATTATGGGTATATGGAGAATTATAATTCAAGATGAGATTTTGATTTTTGTTGGGACACAATGAAACCATATCAATCACCCACTATTTCCTAAACCCTTGTATTCTAGCCATCGAGGACAGAGCAGTAAAGTATAGAACCAAGTTGATTGCAAATCTCTGTCCAGAAAGAGAATTTTCTCTGACATCTATCAGACTATCCCTGATTAGAGCTATACTGCAGTGGTTTTTGATTTTTGACTACCATAATTAAACAAACCAAGAAGTAAATCTAGTTGTTTAATTTTGTTTGTTTGTTTGTTTTCCTTTCATTTATTTTTGCTTCATGGGGAATCATACATGAGAAAATGTGTGCAAATGAAGCATCAATACAACAGAGGTAAGCATGTGAGTTAGACTACTTGTTTAATTATGTAGCTTACTTGTTCCTATTGGACATACTTTGGCCTGATCATAAGCATATAATAGTGTCATGGAGAAAATATATTTTTACCTTATCTGTCTTAGATTCTTCAGCTGGTACTTTGTAAATCAGATTAACAAACGACACATTAAGAAGAGAAAAACGGTTTATTAATGTGTGCAGTACACGTTACACAGGAGGAACCTCCGTGGTGAGTTACTCAAAGGGTTGATTAGAGCTTGTGTTTATATAGTATGTTAACAAAAGAACAATACATTTGTAAAGCAGCTACAAGACAAAGGAAAAATGTTTTATGCTTTCAAAGATGGCAAATGGTGGGAAGGCAAATGTTAAATATGTCGGGAAAGTAATGGAAGATAAGTGTTGTTTATTCAGGTTGCTTTTGTGCTCACTTTCTATTTCCTTCATGGCCGTAAAACTTTCTTTGGAGTAGAAACTTTGATAGTTCTAATTTTTCAGAGGTTTCTGCTTTTAGTCAAATAAAAGAAGCTCCAACAAGGCTCCTTCTGCATCTGTTATTTCTGATTTATCTTTACTTCAAAATTATTTTTATGCCAAAGTGGCATATTTTGAGGTGGCATATTTTGACCCCCTGCACATGCATATTATAAGATGAATTTCTACTTTGCCTGTCTAATGTTTTAACAATACACAGCTCTTCTATTTGTTCAGAATCCCATGGCCTGGGGCTCAATCTCTATTAGAGCCAAGTAGCTGATAAAGAACTTTTTCTCAAAAAGCAAGCAGCTCCCTCCTTGCTCTGGAATTCCAGTAATCTACAACTCTCCAATTGGTGATCCCAGAGACCCACACAGCATTTCTTACCAACCATGAATAGTCTGTTACCAGTGCATCTGCTGAATCATATAGCCAAAGCTTCATGGTAGGTTACAACACACTTTACAGCCTTATTTTGCTAAAGGCCTTTCTCTCTCTGGGTCCAAATAGAAATTAGTATCCTCATGAATACTGGCATGAATTAGTATTACTGAAAGCTATATATGAATACTTCAAGTCAAAATCATTCAGCAAGCACTATACTTCTCATTTTATTAAAAGTGCAAGTTTCAGCAACTTGTTTTTTTAAATTATACACAGGATTCCCAGCAAGTGCCAGATTATGAAATTCCTAAAATTTTGCTGAGGTGACAGATTTCCGAATGGTCTATGTCCTGCCCTTCTTCCAAAATCGCTAGAGTAGCTTTGAGATTTCTGACCACCAAGTCAATTAGCATACTAGTGCCACCATAGCAGACTAGCATGATGTTCTACAGAATACATATACATTAAAAAAATATATATATATAAGTCCAAGCTCAGCGGCTCATGCTGTTAATTCTAGCACTTTGGGAGGCCAAGATAGGAAGATCGCTTGAGCCAAGGAGTTTGAGACCAGCCTGTGAAACACGGTGAAACTCTGTCTCTACAAAAAATTAGCCAGGTGTGGTGGTGAACGCCTGTAGTTCCAGGTACTCAGGAGGCTGAGATGGGAGGATCACCTAAGCCCAGGGAGGTTGAGGCTGCAGTGAGAGAGAGCCATGATTGCGCCACTGCACTTCAACCTGGGTAACAGAGTGAGATCCTGTCTCAAAAAAAAAAA
>NW_012108586.1:1001348-1003713 GCF_000951045.1 Mandrillus leucophaeus
AACTTATTATATCACTTATGAAAAAATAGACATGTTTTTCCAGATTTTCTCTACCTCCTGATGATAAAATTAATCTGTTAAGTTTCCTTAAATTATTAATTAGACAAAGGAAAATTATTGAAACAAAAGTACCTATCCATATCATGAAAATCTAATTCACATCTTTAGCGTACTTAATTCTTAGTAGAAAAAAGAACTTAAAGGTATTTAAAATTGGTGGGAATTATTTAAAATGTACTTATTGAACTATATTCTTAAAATAACTATTCAATGCTCATCCCCCTACTCAGTAAATATTTTTAAAAAGTAACATATATTGAGTTAATATTCCCTGATATCGTGCTTTCCTTGAAACTACTGACAATAAAATTAGCACAATTTTGCTAATTTATTCTAGTTTCATCTCCCTAATTAGTCAAAGCAGAGTTAAAAGTTAGACAGCAGATTTGGAAATACTGAGAATTCAATGTCTGGGTAATTTATAAAGAAAGAAGGTGGGAGCAAGTTGCAATGATATAATATGTCTTCATTGCCTATTCTCATAAATCAGAATTTTAGAACTAGGGCACCCTAGATATTATTTAGTCCACTGCATTGTCATAAAGATTAAAATATGACACACTAAAAGGTTAAATAAGTGCCCAAGGGTCCTCCATTATTAGATGCAATGCTTCATTTTAATTTTTTAGACTTTTCTTGCAGTGTCCTTTTCTAAGATCGTATATTACCTCTATATCTCATCAATCATTTTAAAATTTTGTTTGATCAGATTGTTGCAACTGCTATTTCTGTAGATTTAGGATAAAATATAGAGAGGTGAAAGAGACAACTAAAATTATACATTCAAATATTAATTTGACTAAATAAATATTTTCCCTTATCATACAATAAGTAGGAAAAGCTAAAAAAAAATACAAAAATGAATGTTTGTAGTAAGCAATGTTTGCAAATGTGTGAAAATACATATTCTAATGTTCACTTTTAACAGTAAAGCAGAGAAGCAATTTGTGGTTAGACCCAATTTAAGAGAGACACACTGTTCGAGTTCAGAATATGATAACCCCAAAATATTGCATCACGGTATACCAACTATTTTAAGCGGAAGGACATTGAGAGTACCACAGAAGCAGAAATGTCACTCTCCGAGCTTCACCCTCCCTTCTCCCCTGAAGACCAAAACGCAAAAATACCTCACAATTTGAAGAGACAGAGCAAGTATCAGAATCAAAGTCGGGTGGCAGAAGTGTTGGAGTTATCAGACCAGCAATTTTAAATAACTATGGTTTACATGCTGAGGTCTCTGATGGAAAAAGTAAATAACAAGTAAGAACAGATAAGTAATGTAAGAAAAGAGTTGCAATTTTAAGAAAGAACAGAAAATGAATGTTAATGATCAAAACACTGTAACAAATGAAGAATGTCTTTCATGGGCTAATCAGAGACTGGACATGGAAAGAATCTCTCAGCTTGAAGACATGACAATGGAAACTTCCAAAACCAAAAAGCAACAACAATAAAAAAAGCACATAATATTCAATAATTTTGGAACGACTTCAAAAATTGTATTATATGTATAACGAGAATAGCAAAAGGAAAGGAAAGAGAGAAAGGAACAGAAGAGATATTTGAAGCAATAACGGCTGAGAATTTTTCCAAATTAATGTCAGTCATCAAAGCACAGATCCAGAAAGCTCGGAGATAAGCAATCAGTAAAAGTACCAAAAAAAAAAAAGAAGAAAAACAATAATAAAATCCATAAAACAAACAACAACAAAATAACAAATTACACCTAGGCATATCATTTATAAATTACAGGGAAAATCAAAGATACTGAAAAGATAGACATTTAACAAATAAGATACCTCTCCACAAAGGCATCTTACTTCATAAACTAAATATATACACTTGCTATTATACACTAAATATATTAACATGTGTTTACGGAGAGCTACGTATTTGAATTTTAAAGAATTACAGAAATATTATACTTCAAAAGTTAGTGTGGAAGATGAGCCTAACATTCAAAGTAGTGAACAAAGGCAGATCTGTGTTCTGATGACAGAATGCAGAACATAGTGAGCATGTTCACTTATTTGTCTGTTCATTGAGTAGTGAGAGTGAAGATGGAAGGGAAAGGTGAGGGAGAGGGGGAAAAATGCTGGTGTTTCAAATGCTTTAACGACCTAATGTTACAAAATGCAAACTTGGAATAATCAAAGGTGAGGACAGGGTGAAGTGCCACTGAGACTGTTACAAAAAGGAAGCACATATTTAAGTTTACATTTTGAAGAAGAACACTCTGTACTTTGGGAGGCTGAGGTGGGAGGATCACGAGGTCAGGAGATCAAGACCATCCTGGCTAACA
>NW_012108586.1:1007448-1010390 GCF_000951045.1 Mandrillus leucophaeus
AGTTTTGTTTACTTATTTTGGTTATTTTTTGTTTCAAATACCTGAATTTTTTAAAAGTTGAATGAAATTAATGTGAGATTCCAAATCTTTAATCCATTGTTAGTTAAAAACTCATTTATGACATTTTTATAGAAGACTCTGAACGAAAGGAAATAATGAACAAAATTTTCCGTTATTGTACAATGTTTAAGTTGTATTTCAGTGTTGCAAAATTTTAAAATCTATAGCAGACTTTCTAAAATTACAAAAGAATTACATAAAATGATTTTAAAATAGAGGATTTTGAATGTTATATTGTTTCATAAAATAATTAGCAATAAAATGAGAACATTTTGCAGACTGCATTGCTTATAAATTATGTACATATCATAAAAAAACTTTTCACTTCAAATAACTTTCCATAAATCTTTTAAATTGTTATCTGTGAAAAATTACAAACCAAGCTTCATTTTTGCTTCATAGTCTACATGTCTTCCTATCTAGATACTTTCTCTTATTTTAGCAAATATTTTGCAAATTTGCATTTGTATTTGTAAAATATTTGCTAAAATATAGTATTGGCATTATTATAAATTTGGTATTATTTAATAATCACTCATATGAATAAACAATTTATAACTGTTATCTAGTAAAGGAAAGAATATTAAAACATTAAATATTCTCTAACAACATTTTAAATATTCAAAATATTTTGATATTCATTATTGTTCCTTAAAATATAAAAAAGATAAACGTTTCAAAACTATATGTATGTCTTTGTATATTCTTTTATTGTTATTAGTTTTAGCATAAGTAATTAAAATTTAAATTTCAGAATTCTAAATTTGTATAAAACAATTGATATTTTCATATTTTTTTCAGAATCTAGGAGGTTTTGTTTACACATTTCTATTTTCAGTTTTTAACAGTTATTGAGATTTTGACATTTGATAAAATATATGACACATGAAATATCTCTATGGCAATTAAGAAAGAATATATTTAGTGTATTTTTAAGGTACTTTCCTAACATATTTAAAAGAGAGTGACCTTTATTTAAAAAAAAAAGTCTAAAGTGCAGCAGTGAATGCAATAATTACATAACTAATATGTTTGATTGAAGATAGGAAACCTATATCTTTAGATGTTAAGAGAGATTAAGAGTACCACATAAGATAAATATTTCTTTTTTTCTTTCGTATGAATGTGGTTTGATTCTTCATTGTTATATATTATACATGAGAGTAAATATAAAGAGAGATTTATTATAATCATTGTCAGAGTGCTTTGTACAGCACATTTAAAGTGTAAAATTCTCATCTAAAATTCAGGACATTATTTTATGAAGAAGGTACATTATATCTAGAAGTCAAACCATATTTTCTGTGTTAGTTCCTTGGCTCTGACAAAATAAGCAAATGCTATTACACCTCAATATGTAAATCATCATTAGACATATTGCAAACTCATATATTAATTATGAAATTGTTTTTTTCTTTTGTTTTTCAACAAAATCTTCATTTAGTTCCTCAGTGTAGCTGCTATCTCCTCACTAAAAATGAAGTTTTGAAAGGATCTGTGAAATATTTTAACCACATCCATATATCACATGAAAATGTTCAGAACTTCTTGTCTTCTGTTATTTACAGGCTTTAAGTGATTTTATTAAACTTGAAAAAGGGATCATAAAAGCATGTGTGCTGATTTCCAAACAAAGACATTTATCCTTATAAATGCTCTTGCATTGGTTTACAGCATAAAAGTTTTTCTAACATTTAAAGTCTTTTTAAACAAAGAAAGCAATGAAACAGAATCCTCAATATTCTGACAAGTGTTAAGTGCTGGTAGTGTTTAGAAAAATACTAAGTAATCAAAGAATGTGGTGACAACTTAGGAGGTTTAGTAAATAAAACTGTCTTATATACCAAACTTTTGCATTTCATTGAAATATAAAGTTTAAGAATAAAAGCATAAATATGTTTGACAATGGAGTAATTTCGATACATAAATGATCAAAACTTTCAGTAACACAGACATGTTTTTGCTTTGTTTTGAAATGCACATCTTAAATTACAGAATGTGAGTGTACCATATTCTAATATAATAAAATTACAAAGATCTTTTCTATACTTAAACAACTTAAACCAGGGGGAAATGGAAGACACATTTCAATATTACTTTTTTTCTGTTTCTTTTCAACTCTTTCTGAATATATTAAGTATATTCAGAATATATGAGTATAGTAAGTATATTCAGAAAAGTGGCCCAAATGAAATCTTAAAATGTTAGCAGACGCTTCTTATTTTTGATAATTTCTAGAATAGCATGGTGGGGTCAAGGGAAATCTTTAAAAAGTACTTGATACATTTTCTTCTTTGCTTTTCTTCTGAGTTTATGTATAGTAAAATGGGAGGACAATGATATATGTGCTAAGCCAGTTGGTATTGAGACATCAAAACTTAAGAGTGTGATTTGATGCACACAGCAACTTTGCCAACCTTGGTCCCATAGGAAATCTTGAAATAGCCTTGAAGCTCAGCTCTAGCCCCTCTCAGCTGCAGTTTGAGAATATTCTTGACCACACAGAGTCCCAGCAGGAGACATGCCTGCCAGTGACTCCAGAGGCAGGCCCACTCACCTAGATCCCACTATGGATCTTCAAACAGCATTGTAAATTGGCTCCTGCCCCTCTTGGCTGCACTCTGAGAGCAGTCCTGCCAGCCCAGAGACATGATATGTGTGACCCCAGAGTGAGCCAGACCTCAGTTTTGGTGGTAGATACTGAAGCAGCTTTGTGATGTGGTTTCACCTCTTCTCATGCATGATCCAGAGCCAGTGTTGGTTGCCCAGAGACCTACTTCATTACTCACTGGGAGCTGTTCCAGGAACCCTGAGGAAGCCCCTCCTATCTGCACACCTGGTAATGGCCAAGATTCTGGAGAACCTTCATTGGAACCTTATCC
>NW_012108586.1:1013456-1014897 GCF_000951045.1 Mandrillus leucophaeus
ATAGATGAATAAATTTGTAGAAACCTACAATCCAGCAAAATTGAATTATATGAAGAAATAGGAAGTCTGAGCTGACCAATAACAAGTAAAAAGATTGAATCAGTCATCATAAATTCCTCAACATGAAAAGCTCCTGACAAAATGGCCCCATGATTCTGTTTTACCAAACTTTTAAAAAAGAATTGATACTAATGCTTCTCAAATCACCCCTCCCCCAAAATAAATGAAATATAAGAGGAGAAAAATGTTCAAATTCATTTTACAATGCCAGAGTTATCTTCATACCAAAACCACATAAGGGTGTTATAAGAAAATTATAGATCTATACCCTTAATGAGCATAACAGTGAAAATCCTCAAGAAAACATGAGCAAACAAAAATCAACATTATAATCAAATAGAATTTACTTATGGAATCCAAGGATGGTTCAATCTACACAAGTCATTAAAAGTGATATTACCACAATAACAGAATAAAAAATAAAAATCATATGATCATCTCAATAGATGAAAAATAGTATTTGACAAACTTCAATATTCTTTTATTAAAAAAGCTTTTAACAAATTAAGTATAGAAAAAATATACCTCACTATAATAAAGTTGGTATGTTTCAAGTTCACAGCTAACATCATATTCAATGGTGAAAAGCTAAAAGTTTTTCCTTCAGAAACAAGACAATGGTGATCACTGACCACTTGATGGAGCAATTAGGCAAGAAAAAAAATCACCCAAATTGGAGGAAAGGAGGAAGTAAAATTGTATCTGATTATAGATGACATCACTTTACATATAAAAAATCATACAGACTCCACAAAAATACCTGTATAACTAATAAGCAAACATATTAAAACTACAGTATACAAAATCAACATACCTAAATTAGTTGTCTTTGTATACACTAGCAACGCATTATCTGAAAATAAAATTAAGGAAATGATCCCATTTGTAATAGTATCAAAATGAATAAAATACTTAGGAATAAATTTAATCAATGAAGTAAAAGATCTGCACATTTAAACTATAAGGTACTGATTAAATAAGTTGAAGAAGACAAGAATAAATGGAAAGATATCCAGCCAGGTGTGCTCGGATATCTCTTGAGCTCAGGAGTTTGAGACTACTTTGGACAACACAGGAAGATCCCATCTTTATGGAAACCACAAAAAATTAACTGGCATGGTGGTTCACGCCTGTAATCCTAGCTACTAGGGAGGCTGACACAGCAGGATTGCTTGAGCCTGGGAAGTAGGCTATAGTGACCTGTGATCATGCCACTTCACTCCCCACTGCACAAGAGAACAAGACTTCATAGAGAAAAATAAAGAAAGATATGCCATTTTCATGGGTTGGAAGAATTACTATTTTAAAGATGTTCTATTACCCAAAGTAATCTACAGATTCAATGAAATCCTTGTGAAAATTCAAGTGTCATTTTTTTTCC
>NW_012108586.1:1016457-1018837 GCF_000951045.1 Mandrillus leucophaeus
ACAGACATGTTTTTGCTTTGTTTTGAAATGCACATCTTAAATTACAGAATGTGAGTGTACCATATTCTAATATAATAAAATTACAAAGATCTTTTCTATACTTAAACAACTTAAACCAGGGGGAAATGGAAGACACATTTCAATATTACTTTTTTTCTGTTTCTTTTCAACTCTTTCTGAATATATTAAGTATATTCAGAATATATAAGAATATAGTAAGTATATTCAGAAAAGTGGCCCAAATGAAATCTTAAAATGTTAGCAGACGCTTCTTATTTTTGATAATTTCTAGAATAGCATGGTGGGGTCAAGGGAAATCTTTAAAAAGTACTTGATACATTTTCTTCTTTGCTTTTCTTCTGAGTTTATGTATAGTAAAATAGGAGGACAATGATATATGTGCTAAGCCAGTTGGTATTGAGACATCAAAACTTAAGAGTGTGATTTGATGCACACAGCAACTTTGCCAACCTTGGTCCCATAGGAAATCTTGAAATAGCCTTGAAGCTCAGCTCTAGCCCCTCTCAGCTGCAGTTTGAGAATATTCTTGACCACACAGAGTCCCAGCAGGAGACATGCCTGCCAGTGACTCCAGAGGCAGGCCCACTCACCTAGATCCCACTATGGATCTTCAAACAGCATTGTAAATTGGCTCCTGCCCCTCTTGGCTGCACTCTGAGAGCAGTCCTGCCAGCCCAGAGACATGATATGTGTGACCCCAGAGTGAGCCAGACCTCAGTTTTGGTGGTAGATACTGAAGCAGCTTTGTGATGTGGTTTCACCTCTTCTCATGCATGATCCAGAGCCAGTGTTGGTTGCCCAGAGACCTACTTCATTACTCACTGGGAGCTGTTCCAGGAACCCTGAGGAAGCCCCTCCTATCTGCACACCTGGTAATGGCCAAGATTCTGGAGAACCTTCATTGGAACCTTATCCCAGCATTAACTGCACTGACCAAGGTTCCAGAGGTTATCCAACTCCCTTAGGGATCAGAGAAGATCCACACCCAGTAGTGCCCCTGGTAACAGTCCCACCAATCACAAACCCACTGAGAACTTGGTAGCAACCACATGAATTGGCACCAACTTCACTCAAGCACAATCCCAGAGGGATTCCCATCAGTCCAGAGACCTGACAGGAGAAAGATAATTTATGCAAATGGTAAGTAAAAGAGGGCAGGAGTGGCTATACTATGTTTACATCAAATGAAACAGACTTTCAGTCAAAATCTGTCACAAGAAACAAGCAATAATAATAAAAGGGTCAATTCATCAAAAGGATATAATATAGTAAATACATATGCACCCAGCATTGGAGCACCTAAATATAGAAAGTATATACTAACAGAACTAAATGAAGAAATGACAATGATACAGTAATAGTAGGGTACTTTCTTACCCTACTTTTAACAATGGTTAGATCAACCAGACAGAAAAACAAAAAGTAAAGAGCAGACTTGAATAACACTGTAGACAAAATGGACCCAACAGATATGTACAGAACATTCTACTCAACAGTATTGAGCAACACAGGGAACATTCTTCTGGACTGATCATGTGTTAGGTCATAAAGAAAGTCTTAACACATTTAAGAAGATCAAAATCATTTTAAATGTCTTTTCTGACCACATAAAACTAAAAATGAAAAAGAGAAGAAATTTTGGACAATTCACAAAAATGTAAAAATTAAACAATGCAATTCAGAACAACCGGTGGGTGGAAAAAAAAAGGGGGGGAGTTTTTAAAGTATCTTGAGATGAACAAAAATAGAAATACAACATATTAAAACATGGGATGAAATAAAAGCAGTGTTAAGAGGGAAGTTTGCAGTGATAAACGCCTATATTAAGAAAAGAGAAACATTCTCAAATAAACAACTTGAACTTCACACCTCAAGGAATTAGAAAAAGAACAAATTAAGGCCAAAACGAGCAGAAGGAAAAAAAAAAAAAAGAAGTAATAAAGTTTAGGGCAGGAAAAAATGAAACAGACTAGAAAGACAAGAGGAAAACAAACAAAAAAAAACCTTACAGTTTCTCTTTTATTTGAAAAGATAAATGAAAATGAAAAACCTTTAGTTAGTCTGATGGCAGAGAGGGAGAGAGTGAGTGAGAAAAAGAGAACTTAAGTATAATTACAAATGAAAAAGGATACATTACAACTGATACTACTGAAATACAAAAGATCAAAAATGGCTACTATAAATTACATGTCAACAAATTGAATAACTTATAATAGATGAATAAATTTGTAGAAACCTACAATCCAGCAAAATTGAATTATATGAAGAAATAGGAAGTCTGAGCTGACCAATAACAAGTAAAAAGATTGAATCAGTCATCATAAATTCCTCAACATGAAAAGCTCCTGACAAAATGGCC
>NW_012108586.1:1020892-1022863 GCF_000951045.1 Mandrillus leucophaeus
ACCCAAAGGAAATGAAATCAGTGTTTCAAAGAGATATCTGCACTCCCATGTTCATTCCAGGACTATTCACACTGGACAAGATATGGAAAACCCTAAATGTCCTTATATTGATGAGTGGATAAAAAAAATGTAATGCATACAATGAAATATTATTTAGCCATAAAAAGCAAGGAAATCCTGATGTTTACAAAAACATGGATAATCCTGAATGACATTATGTTAAATAAAATAAGCCAGACACAGAAAAAATACTGTATGATCTCACTTACAAGTGGGATTTTAAAAAATCAAACTCATAAAAACAGAGAAAGGTAACTTCCAGGGACTGTGAGGCTGGAGAAATGAGGAATATGTTGATCAAGGACTACAGACTTTTAGTCATAAGATTAAAAAGTTCTGGATATCTAACATATTGCATGGGTGGTGATGGATGCGCTAATTCATTTGAATGTGATAATCATTGTACAATGTATATAAATATCAATAAAAGAACATTGTAAGAGTCAATGAAAATAAACTTTATTTTATACTTGGGGATAATTTAGAGATAAAGATGAATGTTTAGAAAAATACATATATTCAAAATAAACCAGTGGGAAATAAAACTGGAGCTTAGGAAACTTTTTAATCAAATTTGTTTAAACATCACATTTTTCAAAGTTAATGCACAGCAAAGTAGCCTTTAGAACAAAGAAAATTACAAGAATAGAGAAGAATGTTACATGATGATAATAATTTGAATCCATCAAGAAGGTTTAACAAATTATAGAACTCCGAAATGCATAAATTGAGAACTGACAATGCTAAAAAGAAATATAGACAAGTCAGTGACCATAGCTGTGGGCTTTGGTACTCCCTTCTTAGTAACATATAACTACTAAACAAAAATTCAGTAAATTATTATATCCATTGAGTCAGAAAATGCACTTGACATTTCAACACCTCTTTCATTAGAAAAACTCTTAGCAAGTTAGGAATAGAAGGAAATTATCTCAGCATAATAACACTTAACTAAAACCTACAGCGAGCACACTTAATTGTAAAGAACAAGGACCTTCTGCTTAGAAATGGGAACAATGCAAGGACACTGTCACCATTCATTCAATATGGTACTAGAAGTTTCTGTTCCTGAGATAAGAAAAGCAAATAAAATATATAGGTTGAAAAAAAAAAAAGAAAGAAAGAAAGAAAGAAAGAAAACTATCCTTATTTGTGGATGACAGAATTGTCCAGGCAGAAGATTCCAAAGAATCTTTAATAAAACTCCTAAAACTAATAAGTGAGTTCAGCAAGGCCACAAAATGCAAGATCTACACAAGATACACACACACACACACACACACACACATACACACACACCAATTGCATTACTTTATGCTAACAATGAACACATGGACTTTGAATTTTAAAATATAATACCTTTTGTAATCACTTGAAAAACAAGGAAATACTTAGGTATATATTTAATAAAATGCTATAGATTATATTTATTGAAAAACTATAAAAACTTAACAAAAGAAATTAAAGAAGATTTAAATAAGTGGGGACACATTTATGGATTGGAAGACTCAAAATGGTATAGATACTATTTTTCTGCAATTTGATCTACATTTTTAATGTAATTTCTATCCAATTTCAAGCAAGATGTTCTGCAGACATAAACAAATATTCTAAACTTTAGAATAGCTAAAACGATTTTGATAAAGAAGAATCAGTTGGATGAATTGCTCTACTCTAAAATATCCTATTTAACTATAGTATTCAAAGCAATGTGATACTAGAGTTTGGTAGACACACAGATCAGCAGAATAGAAAAGAGGATCCAGAAATAGGCCCACATAAATATGCCCAATTGGTGTTTTACAAATGTGCAGAACCATTTCAATGAAAGGAACATAGTTTTTTCAACAGATTGTACTGGAGCAATTAGACCTCCCTAGGCAAAAAATGAACCTTAAGCTAAACTTTCCA
>NW_012108586.1:1027893-1030572 GCF_000951045.1 Mandrillus leucophaeus
TGTACTTCTGATCATTGGCTAAAAGATAAATAAAAAAACTTATGTCCAAACAAAACTTGTACATGAATGTTTATAGTGACTTTATTTTGAATAAAGACTGGAGTCAGCCCCGAAGTCCTTCAATAGGTGAATAAACACACTAGGATATAATCATACCATGGAATACTAATCAGCAATAAAAAGATACAAACTTGATATTTGTAACCATTTGAATGAATCTGCAGGAAATTATGTGGAACACAAAAAATGTCATGAACACCAATAGGTTCATGTGTGATTCCATTGATGTAGCATTTTTTGAAAGGAGAAGAGTTTGGAAGTAGAGGACAGAATAGTGGTTAGCTGGTGACAGGGCCAAGGGGCCAAGGAACAGTAAAGGCAACAAAAATGTTTCTAGTGTTGTTGGAACTGTTCAGTATGTTGACTATGGTGGTGGATATAGGAAACTACATAGATGATACAATTGTATAGAACATCATGCACACATACTGGATAAATATGAATAAGATTGGTGAATTAGATCAATGCCAGTATCCTGGTTGTGATATTATGCTATAATTTTGCAAAATGCTACCTGGGGGAAAACCGAGCAAAGTGTACAAGGAAGATGTCTCTGTGCTATTTCTTCCAACTGCATATCTTTAAAATGTTGATTGAATCCTATGGTTTAATCTAGAATGATAGGAAAACAGCACTGTTTTGTAACAGGATTTCTCTTACATGATTACTAATAGGAGCATCTAACATAACAGGAGCATCAACCTTTAACTTCAGTAAAATGTGAAAGTCAAATTGGTTGATTCATAATCTTTCCTAAGTAAGAAGAGCTGAGGTAACAGTAGTAGAGTTAAAACTTCCAACATGAAAAGGCAAGTGAACTTTACCTCACCGAGACCTCTTTGAAAGGCTGTATTTCAACAAAAGTGAAAATGAGCACTTGCCCCCAGGGAGGCACACCTTCAATCTTGAGCTGCTCTTGACTGCTCACAGGTTTCATGGCCTAGTCTGGTGCTTAATGGCAGCTTCAGGGGTTCAGGGCTTCCTTTTATGTTCATTCTCATGTCAGTTGAGTAGCCTTAGTTCTAAGCAAACTGTTGTCAGGACATCTATATTGTTGCTACATGCCTGTTTGATACTGCAGTAGTTGCCTGTAGCCATCCAAACTGCCTGATTGTTCCAAGTTATCTCCCCCAAGTTCCAATTACTATTTAATTTAATTTTTCGATACAAACTTGAAGGTGTCCTGAGGAGTCTTATCTCCACCTCATTTTCTCATAATTAGAGTGATCGTAAGTCCTGGAAAGTGAAGGAGTTCAGAAAAGGCCAGCCCAAAATACGCTGTTTTGGCACATTTACTATTTTGAGTTAAAGGCACTTGAAAACGAGCAGGTGCAAGAAAATCACTCTGACTTTTGCTCAGTTACTTAAAAAGCTGGAGATAAAATTCTCTTGGAAAAGATGCCCTACTTGTATCAGAAAGAAATGAAAGAATTATTATTATTTTCAAAGGTGGACAGTTAAAACTTGAGGAAAATTTATACAAGCAAATCTTGATAGCCTAACCCTTACCACACTAGTAACTTCTCCATCCAATTAACTGGCCTAACCTAAGCCTCTGTGCCTTGCCACATTTTTACAATGCATTGCTCGTTTTCTAATTCAGTGTATGAGTGTTCAACTTCAACTTTGTCTTTGGTCTTTATTTCTTTAGGTTCCTGGGCCACATAAAGTATGTATTAATTAAATTTAAATGCTTTCTCCTGTTGATCTGTTTTACGTCAACTCAATCCTCAGGTCCAATCAAAAAACCCTAGAAAGATAGAGGCAATGTTTTCATTCTCCCCCAAATGTCCCTGATTGACCTGGTTTAAGGAGTTTTTATTTTATTCTTGGCATAACTATAATTCTCTTTCATTCTTTTTAAAGTGAAATTCATTAATTTATTCATGCAATAAACATGGATAGAGTTCCTATTATGTGTCAGATACTGTGCTGGGTATTGAGGATCCAAAATAGTCATAAAGCAGTTACAGTCCAGAGAGCATAATGCCCTTGTGAAGCAAATGCAAGCATTATTTTGCATTTATATTATTTAGTTTCCTCAGATCAGAGAGCCCAACCTATTACTCAGGAACTCGGAGAGCTAAAATGATTGTGAGAAGACTCTGAAATCTTATATTTGCTCATTATTTTCTAAAGACATAATAGGTGATAAATGCAAATTTACATATCTTTCACTATTTCAAGTAAACAGTAATACATCCAAATATCTACTCAAATTTTCGAATATTTATAAAAGTTATTCTATCTGTAAAATATAATGAAATTAATAAAATATGAACTAAATGAATTGTAAATTTACTAATTTCTCTTGGTTGATATTAATAGTAATATTATAATCCAGTAAAAAGATTTTATATGAATGGAATCTATTTTAATATTTAAAAGAATAATCTCGTGTTCTAACAGTAGAAGCCACCTAAGAATGACTGGCCATTTAAACTGCTAAGGTAAATGAGCCTAAGACACAGATTTTAATACAAATGAGTAATTCATTAATATATTGTTTTATTCAAGTTTAAATAACTTTAGGCTTTATTTTTAGTGACTTTTTTTTTTCCTTTCAATTTTTAATTTAGGTTAAGAGAGTACACCCACAGTTTTGCTACATTGTTTTGG
>NW_012108586.1:1032257-1034984 GCF_000951045.1 Mandrillus leucophaeus
AACAAATATTCTAAACTTTAGAATAGCTAAAACGATTTTGATAAAGAAGAATCAGTTGGATGAATTGCTCTACTCTAAAATATCCTATTTAACTATAGTATTCAAAGCAATGTGATACTAGAGTTTGGTAGACACACAGATCAGCAGAATAGAAAAGAGGATCCAGAAATAGGCCCACATAAATATGCCCAATTGGTGTTTTACAAATGTGCAGAACCATTTCAATGAAAGGAACATAGTTTTTTCAACAGATTGTACTGGAGCAATTAGACCTCCCTAGGCAAAAAATGAACCTTAAGCTAAACTTTCCACGTTATAAAAAAATTAAATTGAAATAAAACATGAACTAAAAAGATATATATATAAAGCTCTAACACTTCTAGAAAAAGATAGCAGAAAATCTTTAGATTTAGGGCTAGGTAAAATATTCTAATACTTGACATTAAAAAGCAGATCCATACACAGAAAAACTGATAAACTGGATCTAATTAAATCTGCACAACACAAGAAACAGACAACAAAGTGGAAAGACCACCCATAGAATGGAAGAAAATATTTGGAAACTATTCCTCTGACAAGATAGTAATAATTAGTATATATAAGTAGCTCAAGGAACTTGACAGGAAAAGATCAAATAATCCAATTAAAAACGGGCAAAAGACCTGAGTAGGTATTTCTCAAAAGAAGACATGCAAATGGTTCACAGGTATTTGAAAAAATGCTCCACATTGCTACTTTCCAGATAAATTCAAATAAAAACTGCAGTGATGTATCGTCTCACCCCAGTTAAAATGACTTTTATCAAGATGACAGGCAATAATGGATTCTGACAAGGATGTGGAGAAAGGGGAACTTTCCTACACTGTTGGTGGGAATATAAATTAGTAAAGCCAGGATGGACAATAATGTAGAGGTTCCTCAAAACACTAGACATAGAACTCCAACATAATTCAGAAATTCTACTATTGGGTACATATCCAAAAAAAGCAAATCAATATATCACAAAGATATCTGCTCTTCTGTTTATTGCAGCACTATTCACAGTAGCTAAAATATGAAATCAACTTAGTGCCCATCAACATATGAATGAATAAAGGAAATGTGGTATATACACATCATGGAATATTGTTCAGTCATAAAAACAAATGAAATCCTGTCAATTGTAGCAATATGCATGGAACTGGAGGTCATTGTGTTAAGTGAAACAAGACAGATACAGAAAGGCAGATATTGCATGTTCACACTTACATATGGAAACTAAAGAAGTGGCTCTCATGAGAGTAGATTAGATGTTACTCGTCTACCACTGGAGGGTAGTGGGGGGAAGAAGAAATTAAGAAAATTTGATTAATGGGTACAAATATACAGTATGATAGAATAAACAAGACATAGTGTTAAATAGGTCAGTAGGGTGACTATAGTTCACAATAATCTATTGTACATTTCAGAAGTCTAAAAGATAATACTTTGAATGTTTCTAGCATGAAGAAAAGACAAGACTATAGGTGATGGATATCCCAGTACACTGTCTTGATCTTTACAAACATATGACTGAATTAAATCATCCCATGTATGCCAAAACTATGTACATTTATTATGCATCAGTAAAAAATTTTAATAAACTAAAACATTTGTTCTCTGAAAGCTCATGTGAAGGGAAAAGACAAGCAATCGACTGAGTGAAAATATGGTATTTGCAAACTGGATATTTAACAATTGATTAGTATCTAGAATATATAAAGAACTCCTGAAATTTAACAGTGAAAACACAATCTAATCAGAATATTGGCAAAATAAGTTTGTAGACATTTCTACAAAAAGAATGTACAAATAGCAAAGAAATACATGAAATTATGTTTTGCAACATTAGCCATTAGGGAAATGTAAATTAAAAACACTATATCACAAAACACCTATTAAAATAACTAAAATTTAAAGATGATAATAATAAGAGAAAGAACACCAAGTGGTAGAAAGTTTGCAAATCAACTATATTACTTATGAATCACAGGTGGGAATATAAATGAGAAAATCACTCTGGAAAACAATTTGGTGATTATTGTAAAAACTAAACATATAACCACCATATGACCCAGGTGTACTTCTGATCATTGGCTAAAAGATAAATAAAAAAACTTATGTCCAAACAAAACTTGTACATGAATGTTTATAGTGACTTTATTTTGAATAAAGACTGGAGTCAGCCCCGAAGTCCTTCAATAGGTGAATAAACACACTAGGATATAATCATACCATGGAATACTAATCAGCAATAAAAAGATACAAACTTGATATTTGTAACCATTTGAATGAATCTGCAGGAAATTATGTGGAACACAAAAAATGTCATGAACACCAATAGGTTCATGTGTGATTCCATTGATGTAGCATTTTTTGAAAGGAGAAGAGTTTGGAAGTAGAGGACAGAATAGTGGTTAGCTGGTGACAGGGCCAAGGGGCCAAGGAACAGTAAAGGCAACAAAAATGTTTCTAGTGTTGTTGGAACTGTTCAGTATGTTGACTATGGTGGTGGATATAGGAAACTACATAGATGATACAATTGTATAGAACATCATGCACACATACTGGATAAATATGAATAAGATTGGTGAATTAGATCAATGCCAGTATCCTGGTTGTGATATTATGCTATAATTTTGCAAAATGCTACCTGGGGGAAAACCGAGCAAAGTGTACAAGGAAGATGTCTCTGTGCTATTTCTTCCA
>NW_012108586.1:1040489-1043339 GCF_000951045.1 Mandrillus leucophaeus
TTGATTCCATGTATTTGCTACTGTGGAGTGCTATGATGAACATATGCATGTATGTGACTTTATAGTGAAATTATTAATGTTCCTTTGGGTATATGCCCAGTAATGGGATTGCTAACTTGAAAAGTAGTTCTGCCTGAAGTTCTTTGAGAAACTTCCAAACTGCTTTCCACAGTGGCATTCCCACCAGGAGTGTATAAGCATTCCCTTTTCTCTACAACCTTGTCAGCATCTATTATTTTTTGACTTTTTAATAATAGGCATTCTGACTGGTGTGAGATGGTATCTCATTGTGGTCTTACGGTTGTAGGTGTGATCAGATGTAGATCTCTTGGCTGTAGGTGTGCAACTTCATTTATGGGTTCTCTAACCTGTTCCACTGGATTATGATCCTTCATTTTTTAAAGTACCATGGTTTGATTGACAAATCATATGTTCACCATATTCATAATCATGTGTTTTAGTGTAATTTTACAGAATGTGCAATTATCAAGAAGATATATAGTAATATGTAGCAGAAAAGCTCATAATTGCACTGAGTAAGTGTACTCAACTCTATGTATGTGTGTAGGATGGTAAATCTCCACTTAGATATTTTATTTATTTATTATTGGATTTGTTAATTAGTAATATTAAGTATAAGAAATAAAAACAGATTTTTGTCTCACCCTAAGTCCAAGTGATATTAAAAACTGGTTCAGAAAGAAACAAACACTTTTGATATTCATTATTCAAGTGATTGTATAGAAACCACCAAAACTTTGATGAAGCAAACTGAAAAACTCTAATAATTATTTCTATGTTTTATAAATACTTAATTTGCAACCCTTCATGTACGAGGCACACATGAAACTTACAATCTTATTTAAGAGTAAGTAAACTGTGACCTACTAGCTGGCTGCCTTGTTTTTGTTTTCGTTTTTGTTTTGAGGCAGAGTCTCATTCTGTCACCTAGGTGCTGGAGTGAAGTAGCGGGCAGGATCTTGGCTCACCACGACCTCTGCCTCCCGGATTCGAGCGATTCTCGTGGCTCAGCTTCCCTATTAGCTGGGATTACAGGAATGCACCACCATATCCGGCTAATTTTTGTATTTTTAATAGAGACGGGATTTCACCATGTTGGCCAGAATGATCTCGAACTCCTGACCTCAGGTGATCCGCCTGTCTCGGCCTCCCAAATTGCTGGGATTGCAGGTGTGAGTCAGTCAGTACGCCTGACCTGGCTGCCTGTTTTATAAATAATTTTTTTGGAACATGACCACATCTGTTTTTAAATGATTATCAATGGCTTCATTCTCACTTTGGCAAAGTAGTTGCAACCGAGGTCATGTACAGCCTCTCCAATCTGAAATATGTATGTGACCATTTAGAGAGCTGACTTGTAGTTTAAATTATGCTAAAATTCTATAAAGAAGTGAAACTTTCATGATCCATCACTTTACGTTCTCCAGGCTGCAAAGAAGAGATGTTAGAAGCATCTGTTTCTTGTTGTACATTCACAAGAAGTTGCATGATGTGATCGTTGTACATGACCTGGCTTTTGTTTTAGAGGCAGGTATATATTTGGAAAGAATGCCCAAATCAGTGTTATGAAAGATATTCATTAAGGAACCCCCAAACCTCATGATATAAATGAGGTGATGCTTTCTTTTTCTGGAGAGGGAGGTTGCTTGATAATTTCTTAACTTTAGGAAAAATCAATCTGTCAGTATGTTCAAATACATAATCTTGCCAGTGTGTTCTCTGAAAAATAAAAATAGACTGAGTTTATTTAAAATTTTATGTTTGGAAATTAAGAAAAATAATTTAGTGCTACAAATTAGTTTGTGCTAAGTTGTATATTTACATGTTATTAAGTCATTGTATATCATTGAATATCAAATTGTATGTTTATATATCATAATTTAGACATACATGTGTGTGTTCAAATATAATCTATAGATACTTCAAAACAACTTTTGAAATGTTCCTTTTTCTTTCATCATTTTTAATAATTTATGTAGTTAAAGAACTAAGAGCAAGTTATTCATCACACTAATGTTAAGTAAAAAGTTAATTTTTTAATTTTCTAGTTATATGAATAATATGTAAGTTGTTTAAAGTTGTTAAAAAAGAAAGAAAATATATAGTGCCTTCATTTACTTCCAATATTCTTATGCTTTTTAAAGGTTGTGAAATGTTTAAGTTAATCTTTTGCCTCCTTCTCCTTTTGTGCTTTACAACAAAACCAGCTATGTTTCATTTTTAAAATTAACTTCTCATAAAATAATTTAGTGAAAATATAATTCAAAATCATGTACTGATAAGGAACACAATATGTTTTCTATTATTAGATATTTATTTATTACCAGCTTTTCGTTATTCCTATTAATACTGCTCACTGCATTCTTGAAGAAGGCATTCAAAAGCTTAGGAACCAATAATTCCTAATTATAATAAGAAAAGATGAACAAGTATTTTTCCCTCCACAAATATGCCATTAAAATAACAATAAAGATAAAAACATTACTCAAAAACACAATGCAATTACGATTTGTATTCCATAATTGTATAGGTTTTGGAAAGAACTAAAATAAGCCCATTAAACACCGGGACATGACTAAAAAATATTGGAGGCAATGGTTGTGTTGACCTTTGAAGCAGAGGACACTCGAACAAAAAAAAAGGGAGTGTTTGAATCCGTATTATCTACAAGACTGAAAATCTCTACCTGATATCAGCCATAGCAAATATATTGGATACTTCAATAGTCTTTTCCAACCCCACCCCCATCCTATCCCTAGATTCACCTTCCCTTACCAGTATACTATATGGCTAGTTTTAAAGGGGAAAGGGCAGTGAAGATTTTATATA
>NW_012108586.1:1043881-1055226 GCF_000951045.1 Mandrillus leucophaeus
TTATCTTTACACTAATCCATATGCAATAATTATATTAAACAAGTACATGTTAATAGGTTCATAGCAGATGATATCTTTACTCTTTCACCTTTTTCTTATTCAAATAAATCTAAAGACTCATTTCTGGCACTTAGAAAAAAATATCTCCGGCCAGTACCATGATTTTTTTCTTTAATTTTCAGATAAATACACAGTTCTCTGCTTAGTTTTACTTTCATAGATAGCCATATGTTTGCAAATAAACTACTCATCTCACTAACATAATTACATTACTTGTGTTGTCTCTGATTTAGACTGGGAACTTCTACCTAGTAATTTAACCATTACATAAGAAAATATGTAGGCCGGGCGTGGTAGCTCATGCCTGTAATCCCAGCACTTTAGGAGGTTGAGGCTGTTGGATCACGAGGTCAGGAGATCGAGACCATCCTGGCCAACATGGTGAAACCCCTTCTCTACTAAAATACGAAAAATTAGCCAGGCGTGGTGGTGGGCGCCTGTAGTACCAGCTACTCGGGAGGCTGAGGGAGGAGACAATTGCTTAAACCCAGGAGGCAGAGGTTGCAGTGAGCCGACAATGTGCCACTGCATTCCAGCCTGGTGACAGAGCAAGACTGCGTCTAAAATAAATAAATAAATGAATAATTATATAACATGTAATAATTAATTTAATACATTATGTTTTGTAATATATAAAAATACACATTTTATCATAGACTAAATTGTAGTGGTAGGATTATTTTTCTTAGTTTACATTCCATTTTCAAAAAGACTCAGTCTATCTTTATTTTGCAGAGAACACATTGAAGAGATCATGTATTTGAACCAACAGAATTATTTTTTTTCTAAAGCTATTATATTAGTCAGCGTTCTCTAGAGGGACAGAACTAATAGGATAGATGTATATATAAAAGGAAGTTTATTAATGAGTATTGACTCACACGATCACAAGGTGAAGTCCCACAATAGGCTGTCTGCAAGCTGAGGAGCATGGAAACCAGTCTGGGTGCCAAAACCTCAAAAGTAGGGAAGCCAACAGTACAGCCTTCAGTCTGTGGTCAAAGATCTAAGAATCTCAAAGCTGAAGAACTTGGAATTCGATGTTCAAAGTCAGGAAGCATCCAGCATGGGAGAAAAATGGAGACCAGAAGACTGGGGTAGTTTAGTCTTTCCACATTCTCCTGCCTGCTTTATATTCTGGCCGCACTGGCAGTTGATTAGATTGTGCCCAATCAGATTGAGATTGGATCTGCCTTTTCCGGTCCACGGACTCAAATGTTCATCTCCTTTGGCAACACCCTCACAGATATACCCAGGAACAATATTTTGCATCCTTCAATCCAATCAAGTTGACACTCAATATTGACCATCACAAATCCACCCCTTGTCAACTTGAACCCATACATATCTCCTGAAATCGTGTATAATCTTCAAATAAAGATAATAAGAAGGTAATAATTATGCCTAATGTAATATAGCCATCCTTCCTACAAATGGAAATGCACCAATCCCCAATCCAAATGCTATTACATAAAGTTAACAATACTTAAATGCTGATAGGAACTCAATCAATCTTACATCACATGATAAAGAAAAAAGAAAGGAAAAGAAAGATTTTTTCAGTACAAGTGTATACATTCACCAACATGTTCTTAACAAAATACAGTGGAAATACTTATGACAATTACAGTCCTCATTTCTGCAACTGGCCACGTGGTTGTAGCTAGTATTGATAACTACCTTCTCCTACTTCCCAGTTTGTATTCCCTTTGCATTCAGCAAAGATCTCAGCAGCTCATGGTTTTTTATCTGGTAGAGTAACCCAAACTTTCATTCCTGAAGAATCTGGGCCACTTGTAGTCCTGCCTGGATTGGGCTATTACAGTTTCCCATTGACCTTAATCACAGGGCATGGTAAAACTAACGGACACCCCAAGGGATCTCCTGTATTCCATGCTTACTCTTTCTTACCTCCACCATGGAATAGTAGACTAATTTCATCTTGATAGTCCATATCAATCACCCTAGCCAACACTACCTCCCTTCTTAGCCCGCTGACTTATGGATAGGAGGAGCCCAAAGTGTCCAGGTGCCAGTCTAACATCCAGTTTAATGGAATTGTTGAGTCTCCTGGTGGCAGCATTCCTCCCTCTGGAACTAAGACCTCTAGGCCAGCGGAATATAATGTCACAGGAACAGGAAGCAAACATTTTGCTAAGGGGTCATGAGGGTTGAGGGTGAGGGTGACACTTCCACTTCTACCCCTTGATTCCTGGCTCCTTGAATACACAGTATAAGAGAAATAGTACCATATATAGGATGCTGATTCAGAGCATACACAGCCTTCTAGGGAACTCTGCCCCCACCCTACAAAGTTTTGACCCCTAGTTGGCATTGTAACTGTGACTTTAAAAGGCCATTCCATCGGTCTATAAATCCAGGTGCTTCAGGATGATGGGGAACATGGTAAGACCAGTGAATCCCATGAGCATGAGCTCACTGCTACACTTGTTTAGCTATAAAGTGAGTGCCTTGGTCAGAGGCAATGCTGTGTGGAATATTATGGCGATGGATAAGGCATTCTGTAAATCCACGGATGGCAGTCTTGGCAGAAGCATTGGGTGCAGGATAGGCAAACCCATATCCGGAGTAAGTATCCATTCCAGTGAGAACAAACTGCCGCCCTTTCCGTGATGGAAGAGGTCCAACATCATTAACTTGCCAGCAAGTAGCTGGCTTATTACCCTGAGGAATGGGGCCTTTTCGAAGGCTCAGTGTTGGTCTCTCCTGCTGGCAAATTGGGTACTTAGCAGTGGCCATAGCCAGGTCAGCCTGGTAAGTGAAAGTCCATGCTGCTGAGCCCATGTGTAACCTCCATCCCCACCACCGTGGCCACTTTGTTCATGGGCCTATTGGGTGATGACAGGGGTGGCTGTGGAAAGAGACTGAGTGGTGGTCACAGGATGAGTCATTCTATTCACTTGATTATTAAAATCCTCCTCTGCTAAGGTCACCTGTTGCTGAACACTCATACGGGATACAAATATATTCAGTTTTTGAACACTCGGAGAGTCCCTCCACATACCTCTTACCCAAATTTCTTTGTCACCAATTTTCCAATCATGCTTCTTCCAAGTCCTTGACCATTTGGCCAAACCATTCACTACAGTCCACTAATCATTATATAGTCACACATCTGGCCAGTTCTCCTTCCAAGCAAAGTACACAATGAGGTATGCTGCTGGAAGTTCTGCCCACCGAGATTTCCCTCTTCCACTGTCCTTCAGGAATATCCTAGGCAGTGTCTGTAGTTCTGCAGCTCTCCATTTTTGGGTGGTGCCTCTATATCATGCAGAGTCATCTGTAAGCCAGGCCCTTGTCTCCTCTTCCTCTGTCAAATGATCATAGAGAACTTCCCATGAGGCCATCAGTGCAAGCTGGGTAAAGAAGGCAGGGTGGCAGGAGTAGGGACTATGGGCATTTGAGCCACTTCCTCATGTAAGTTACTTGTGCTTCAGGACCTGCTCAAGCCCAATCATGTATATACCACTTCCATTTGAAGATGCAATGCTGCTATGCATGCCCCAATTTATGGTAGATGGGTCAGAAAGCACCCAGTTCATGATCAGCAGTTCGGGTAGCATGGTGACTTGACGAACCATAGTCAAACGTTCAGTTTCTACCAAAGCCAGGTCCGAGAGCTGTCTCTCAAAAGGAGAGCAGTTATTTGCAGAAGATGGTAGGGCCTTGCTCCAAAATCCTAGAGGCTTGCACTGTGATTCACCTATGGAGGCCTGCCAAAGACTCCAAATAGCATCCCTATCTGACACTCTTCTCATAGCTCCACTAGGCAGTGCCCCAGGGGGGAATCTGTGTGGGAGTTTCAACCCCACATTTCCCTTTCATACTGCCCTAGGAGAGGTTTACCATGAGGGCCCCACTCCTGCAGAAAACTTTTGCCTGGGAACCCAGGCATTTCCATACGTCCTCCTAAAACTAGGTGGAGGTTTCCAAACCTCAATTCTTGACTTCTGCGTACCCACAGGCTCAACATCACACAGAAGCTGTCAAGGCTTGGGGCTTGCATCCTTTGAAGTCACAGCCTAAGCTGTACCTTGGCCCCTTTCAGCCATGACTAGAGTGAATGAGACACAGGGCACTAAGTCCTGAGACTGAACACAGCAGAGGGGCAAGGGCCTGACCCAGGAAACCATTTTTCTCTTGTAGGCCTCCAGGCCTGTTATGGGAGGGGCTGCCTTAAAGGTCTCTGACTTGCCCTGCAGATATTTTCCCCGCTGTCTTGATGATTAACATTTGGCTTTTTGTTAACTCTGCACATTTCTGAGCCAGTTTTAATTTCTCCTCAGAAAATAAGTTTTTCCTTTTCATTGCATCATCAGTGTGCAAAATTTTTAAACTCTTATGCTGTGTTTCTCTTTTAAAACTGAATGCTTTTAATAAAACCCAAGTCACCTCTTAAATGCTTTGCTGCTTAGACATTTCTTCTACCAGATACCTTAAATCATCTTCAAGTTCAAAGTTCTACAAATCTCTAGGGTAAGAGCAAAATGCTACCTGTCTCTTTGCTAAAACACAGCAAGAGTCGCCTTTACTCCAGTTCCCAACACGTTCCTCATCTCCATCTGTGACCACCTCATTTTGGGTTTCATTGTTCCATATTATTATCAGCATTTTGTTCAAAGCCATTCAACGAGTCTCTAGGAAGTTCCAAACTTTCTCACATTTTTTCTTTATTCTTTGGAGCCCTCCAAACTGCTTCAACCTCTGCCTGTTACCCAGTACCAAAGTCACTTCCATATTTCTGGGTATCTTTACAGCAGATCCCTACTCTACCATTTCCAATTTATTGTATTAATCCATTTTCATGCTGTGGATAAAGACATATCTGAGACTGGGTATTTATTAAAAAAAAAAAAAAAAAAAAAGAAAGAAAGAAAGAGAGAGGTTTAATAGACTCACAGTTTCATGTGATTGGGAAGACCTCACAATCATGGTGGAAGGTGAAAGGCATGTCTTACATGGCAGCAGATAGGAGAGAATGAGAGCCAAGTGAAAGGGGTTTCCCCTTATTAAACCATCAGATCCTGTAAGACTTACTCACTACCATGAGAACAGTATGGGGGAAACTGCCCCCATGATTCAGCTCTTTCCCACCGAGTCCCTCCCACAACACATGGGAATTATGGGGGCTACAATTCAAAATGAGATTTGAATGGGGAGACAGCCAAACCTTATCAGCTATGAAAATATCAAACAACTTCTTCCAAAAGACTGAAGAACTACCTGATTTGTTTCAAGACGTCTAGAGTTTCCTTAATCATATCTTCCATAACACTGTCTTGAGCATTCTTTGTGAAGACAGACTTCCCTTTAAGCAGTAGCCAGGCTCTATACAGATATTCAACTTCTTGTATAGTGAGATTGATTTTTTATTTTTCTACTTGTACATTTTCTTCTTCACCTCCTTTCATAAATTGCTTCTGGCTCTCTCAGATTTGGGTAATTGTAGGAAGCAGAAATTTGTATTTTCTCAGAGTATCCTTTATTTGTTTTATTCATAGTGATATGGTTTTTAGTTGGAACCTTATCTATAGCTGTTCGATATTTTCTTATCTTGCCCATTACCTTGTCAATCAGAAGTGGAATTGAGTCAATCTCTTGGTTATGTTCATAAAAGGAAGAACATATGCCTCATAGCCTTCTTCCTTTACTCTGCTTTGGGTGTTTGTGGATATGGTAGAATCATCTTGTATTATTATACCAAAGGAAACATGAAATAATGAAGTAAAGATAACTAAAGAGACTGGGTTCCTGAAGAAATGAGGTTGTAATATAAGCTCTCTGCATGGATTATATATATTGTTCACTGAGAGAAATATGTTTCTATCTTATTTAACATTCTGTATTTCATCAGACAAAAGTAAATTTTACCTAATAAGGTGGAGAAGGGTGTGATGAGGCAGGGGCACAGAACTGACCAGACAGTACAGATACAATCTCCTTTCACAGCCCAAGTCACAGGCTTATAGATAAAACTCCTATTTATCTGGGACAGAGCACCTGGGGAAAGGGGTGGCTGCGGGTGAAGTTTCAGCAGACTTAAACAGGCTTTCCCATCAGCTTTGAAGAGAGCAATGGATCTCCCAGCACAGTGTTTGAGCTCTGCTAAGGGACATACTGCCTCCTCAAGTGGGTGCCTGACCCTCTTGCATCCTGACTGAGAGATACCTCCCAGCAGGGGTTGACAGATACCTCATACAGGAGAGCTCTGGCTGGCATCTGGCAGGTGCCCCTCTGGGACAAAGCTTCCAGAGGAAGGAACAGGCAGCAATCTTTGCTCTTCTTCAGCCTCTGCTGGTGATACCCAGGCAAACAGGGTCTGGAGTGGACCTACAGCAAACTCCAGCAGACCTGCAGCAGTGGGGCCTGACTGGTAAAAGGAAAATTAACAAATAGAAAGGAATAGCATTAACATCAACAAAAAGGATGTCCACTCAAAAACCCCATCCAAAGCTCACCAACATCAAAGAAGGTAGATAAATACATGAAGATGAGGAAAAATGCGTGCAAAAAGGTTGAAAATTCCAAAAACCAGAATGCCTCCTCTCCTCCAAAGGATCACAGCTCCTCACCAACAAGGTAACAAAAGTGGATGGAGAATGAGTTTGATGAATTGACAGAAGTAGGCTTCAGAGGGTGAGTGGTAACAAACTCCTCCCAGCTGAAGGAGCATGTTCTAACCCAATGCAAGGGAGCTAAGAGCCTTGTAAAAAGGTTAGAGAAATTGATAACTAGAATAACCTGTTTAGAGAAGAACATAAATGACCCGATGGAGCTGAAAAACACCACACAAGAACTTCATGAAACATACACAAGTATCAATAGTTGAATTAATCAAGTGGAAGAAGGAATTTCAAAGATTGAAGATTTACTTAATGAAATAAAGTGGGAAGACAAGATTAGAGGAAAAAAATAAAAAGGAATGAACAAAGCCTCCAAAAAATAAGGGACTATGTGAAAAAAAACAAATCTATGTTTGACTGATGTACCTGAAAGTGACAGGGAGAATGGAACCAAGTTTGAAAACACTCTTCAGGATATTATCCAGGAGAACTTCCCCAGCCTAGCAAGACAGGCCAACATTCAATTCAGGAAATATAGGGAACACCACAAAGATATTCCTCAGGAAGAGCAAACTCAAGACACATAATCATCAGATTCATCGAGGTTGAAATGAAGGAAAAAATGTTAACAGCAGCCAGAGAGAAAGAAAGGTCGAGTTACCCACAAAGGGAAGCTCATCAGACTAACAGTGGATCTCTCTGCACAAACCATAAAAGCCAGAAGAGACTGGGGGTCAATATTTAACATTCTTAAAGAATTTTCAACCCAGAATTTCATATCCAGTGAAACTCAGCTTCATAAGCAAAAGAGAAATAAAACCTTTTACAGACAACAAAATGCTGAGAGATTTTTGTCACCATCAGGCATGCCATATAAGAGCTTTTGAAGGATATATTAAATATGGAAAGGAAAAACCGATACTATCCACTGCAGAAAACATACCAAATTGTAAAGACCATTGACACTGTGAAGAAACAGCATCAACTAACAGGCAAAATAACCAACTAGCATCATAATGACAGGATCAAATTCACACATAACAATATTAACCTTGAAAGTAAACAGAATAAATGCCCCAATTAAAAGACACAGTCTGGCAAACTGGATAAAGAGTCAAGGCCCATAGGTGTGCTGTATTCAGGAAACCCATCTCACGTACAAAGACACACATAGGCACAAAATAAAGGGATAGAGGAATACTTACCAAGCAAATGGAAAGCAAAAGAAAAAGCAGGGTTTGCAATCCTAATCTCTTATAAAACAGACTTTAAACTAACAAAGATCAAAAGAGACAAAGAAGAGCATTGCCTAATGGTAAAGGATCAATGCAGTAAGAAGAACTAACTATCCTAAATATATAAGAACCCAATACAGGAGAACCCAGATTCATAAAGCAAGTTCTTAGAGACCTACAAAAAGACTTAGACTCCCACACAATAATAGTGGGAGACTTTAACACCTCACTCTCAATATTAGACAGATCAACGAGACAGAAGATTAACAAGGATATTCAGGACTTGAACTCAGCTCTGGACCAAGTGGACCTAATAGACATCTACAGTACTCTCCACCCTAAATCAACAGAATATACATACTTCTCAGCACCACATTGTATTTATTCTAAAACTGACCACATAATTGGAAGTATAATCTGCTGTCAATACCCTTTAGATATGGAAGATCCCCAATATTGATTCTCTCTTGTAGGATGTTTTCATAGGCCTGAGGAAATATTCACACTAAAGAGTTCCAACTTCTACTCTCTTGAATCAGTCAAATACCAATCTTTTTGGCTGAGCACTTTTGAAGTCCCCATTAGCAACAGTATATAACTGAAGACCTGTAAAATCTTCCTGCTGATGTCATTTTGTCCTGGCAAGATCCTCTTCAGTGGATTTTTGTCCACCACAAAAAGGAACCTATGTCCTGTTGTTGATGAGAGTCATGCTTTCTTCTGATAGAGTCAGCTGTCTTTGTTATTTAAGCATGTAAATGGCTCCCACCATAGCCCTTTATCCTAGTATACTCAGAAATGAGCCAAGTATCTGTCATTTCACTCCCCCCCAATTAAAGGAATACTTGACAGCATTAATGGATAGTTCTCTTACCATCACTCACATTGACTTGAAGTTACAAGTAAATGCCCTCTATCTACATTTATTAGAAGAACAGAATGTAAATATATATTTCTTTTGAAAGAGATTTTTCTTCCTAATACATTTTCTTCCTATATGCTGTAACATAATCTTTTTTTTTTTTTTTTTTCATGGAGTCTCACACCGTCACTCAGGCTGGAGTTCAGTGGTGCCATCTTGGCTCACTGCAACCTCCACTTCTCACATTCTAGTGATTCTTCTGTCCCTACCTTCTGAGTAGCTGGGATTACAGGCACCCACAACCACTCCTGGCTATATATATATATATTTTTTTGTATTTGTAATAGACACGGGGTTTCACTGTGTTGGCCAAGCTGATGTCAAACTCCCGACTTTGTGATTCGCCCACCTCAGCCTCTCAAAGGACTGGGATTACAGGTGTGAGCCACCACTCCTGGCCTAACATAACTTTTTATAAACTATTATGGTAGGAGATAGGCTAAGAGTCACTCTAGGTTCCAAGTCTATGCATTGACTTATGACTACAAACTGCAAGAAAAGGTGGTAATTGATCAAGGAAACCATTTTCAATACCTTTATTTTCCGTTTTCCATTTGCTTTATTGATAAAATGAGCACCATATTTGTTGGCTCTCCATTTACCTTCATCTTAGGGATACTGTGTCACTTTAACTATCTCTAGAGCACTCTCCAATTTAGGTCCTCGAACCTTAGTCTCATTAAAACAACTTCACTTATCTTGCTTGTGATAGTTCAGTACTTTTTCTGGCTGTTACTATTTTTTTATTTCAAGTCCCTATGCAGTCTGGGAGCTTGGGGGTTTAACTGCCTATCTTATTTTTAATTTTGACCTACAGAAGATTACCACCACTGAACTACCCAACGATTATAGTTCTCCCTTTATCTTGATTTTCTTGTGGAGATTTATATTCTAACGTATTGATCAGCACTCTCAACCCAGACTCATGGGAAAATCCAGAAACAAAAATTCAACTAAATGAAAATGAATATGCAACATATTTAAATCTGTGGGATATAGAAACAGTAAGACTAACATGGTAAAATATAGCATTAAAGGCATATATTGGAAAAGAAAAAAGATATAAAACATAATCAATATTTCCATCTTTGGAAATTAGAGAAAAAATAGCATGTAAGCTAAACCAAGTAAAACAGAATAAATTTTAAGAATTTGAATAAAAATCCATAAAATCATAAACAGTAAAACAACAGAGAATATCTGCAAAACCAATATCTGATTATTTGCAAATATAATATAATTGATAAAATTCTAGCTAGGATAGCCAGGAAATAGATAAGCTACAAATTATAAACATCAATGGTAGAAAAGGGGACATGAAGACTGTTCCCGTGGACATTGAAAGAATAATAAACATAATGTGAATAAATCCATGTCCATAAATTTGATAAATAAAAGAAATGATTGTTTTAAAGACACAAATTACTAAAACTGAAAAACAGAGAAATAAATCATCTGAATATAAGCCTATTCCTATGATTTCTTCAAAAACTAAAAAAAAAAAAACTAAAAATTTTAAAATAGAAAACTTTCAAAATGGAAAGTATCAGGCCAAGATGATTTCAGTGGCAAATTCTACAAAACATTTATCAAAGAAATGATACCTGTTCTTCACAGTAATCTTCAGAAAACAGATGGAGAGGAATTAGTTCCTAACATTCTATGAGTTCAACATTATCCTAATACTAAAACAAGACAGAGGCATTATAAGAAAGGAAACATACAGACCAATATTTCTCATGAACATAGATTCAAAAATCTTTATTAAAACATTAGCAAATCAAAAAATTATAAAACAAAAAATTATACAACATAACCAAGGAAATGAGATTTATTCCAAGCATGAAATGCTGGTTCAACACCACCATATCATAGGCAAAATTTTTTTAAAAATTATATACCCATACTAATTGATACTGAAAAAAAATTTGACAAAAACAAACACCCATTTATAATAAATTTTGGCAAGCTCAGTATCAAAGTGAAGTTCCTCACCTTGATAAAGAACATCTACTAAAAACCTATAGCTATAATCATACACAATGTTATACAACTGGTTGCTTTCTTCTTTTTTTAATTTTTTTGCAATTTTTAATACTGGGGCACATGTACCAGATATGCAGATTTGTATATAGGTAAGCATGTGCCATAGTGGTTTACTGCACCTATCAACCCATCACCTAAATATTAAGCCCAGCATGCATTAGCCATTCTTTCTAATATTCTCTCTCCCTGCATCCTATTCCCTGATAGGTCCCAGTGTGCGTTGTCTCTCTTTTCATGTCTATATGATCCCATCATTCAGCTCCCACTTGTAAGTGACAGCATGCGGTGTTTGATTTTCTCTTCTTGCATTAGTTTGCTGAAGATAATGGTTTCCACTTTGATCCATGTTCCTGAAAAGAATATGATCTTATTCCTTTTTATGGCTGCATAATATTCCATGGTGTATGTGTACCATATTTTCTTTAGTTTATCATTGATTAGCATTTGGGTTGGTTCCAAGACTTTGCTATTGTGAACAGCGCTGCAATAAACATATGT
>NW_012108586.1:1055276-1060359 GCF_000951045.1 Mandrillus leucophaeus
CAGACTCATGGGAAAATCCAGAAACAAAAATTCAACTAAATGAAAATGAATATGCAACATATTTAAATCTGTGGGATATAGAAACAGTAAGACTAACATGGTAAAATATAGCATTAAAGGCATATATTGGAAAAGAAAAAAGATATAAAACATAATCAATATTTCCATCTTTGGAAATTAGAGAAAAAATAGCATGTAAGCTAAACCAAGTAAAACAGAATAAATTTTAAGAATTTGAATAAAAATCCATAAAATCATAAACAGTAAAACAACAGAGAATATCTGCAAAACCAATATCTGATTATTTGCAAATATAATATAATTGATAAAATTCTAGCTAGGATAGCCAGGAAATAGATAAGCTACAAATTATAAACATCAATGGTAGAAAAGGGGACATGAAGACTGTTCCCGTGGACATTGAAAGAATAATAAACATAATGTGAATAAATCCATGTCCATAAATTTGATAAATAAAAGAAATGATTGTTTTAAAGACACAAATTACTAAAACTGAAAAACAGAGAAATAAATCATCTGAATATAAGCCTATTCCTATGATTTCTTCAAAAACTAAAAAAAAAAAAACTAAAAATTTTAAAATAGAAAACTTTCAAAATGGAAAGTATCAGGCCAAGATGATTTCAGTGGCAAATTCTACAAAACATTTATCAAAGAAATGATACCTGTTCTTCACAGTAATCTTCAGAAAACAGATGGAGAGGAATTAGTTCCTAACATTCTATGAGTTCAACATTATCCTAATACTAAAACAAGACAGAGGCATTATAAGAAAGGAAACATACAGACCAATATTTCTCATGAACATAGATTCAAAAATCTTTATTAAAACATTAGCAAATCAAAAAATTATAAAACAAAAAATTATACAACATAACCAAGGAAATGAGATTTATTCCAAGCATGAAATGCTGGTTCAACACCACCATATCATAGGCAAAATTTTTTTAAAAATTATATACCCATACTAATTGATACTGAAAAAAAATTTGACAAAAACAAACACCCATTTATAATAAATTTTGGCAAGCTCAGTATCAAAGTGAAGTTCCTCACCTTGATAAAGAACATCTACTAAAAACCTATAGCTATAATCATACACAATGTTATACAACTGGTTGCTTTCTTCTTTTTTTAATTTTTTTGCAATTTTTAATACTGGGGCACATGTACCAGATATGCAGATTTGTATATAGGTAAGCATGTGCCATAGTGGTTTACTGCACCTATCAACCCATCACCTAAATATTAAGCCCAGCATGCATTAGCCATTCTTTCTAATATTCTCTCTCCCTGCATCCTATTCCCTGATAGGTCCCAGTGTGCGTTGTCTCTCTTTTCATGTCTATATGATCCCATCATTCAGCTCCCACTTGTAAGTGAGAGCATGCGGTGTTTGATTTTCTCTTCTTGCATTAGTTTGCTGAAGATAATGGTTTCCACTTTGATCCATGTTCCTGAAAAGAATATGATCTTATTCCTTTTTATGGCTGCATAATATTCCATGGTGTATGTGTACCATATTTTCTTTAGTTTATCATTGATTAGCATTTGGGTTGGTTCCAAGACTTTGCTATTGTGAACAGCGCTGCAATAAACATATGTATGCATGTGTCTTTATAGTTGCATGATTCCTTTGAATATATACCCAGTAATGGGATTCCTAGTCAAATGGCATTTCTGGTTGTAGCTCTTCAAGGAATCACCACACTGTCTTCTACAAAGGTTGAATGACTTTACATTCACACCAACTGTGTGAAAACATTCCTATTTCTCTCTACCCTTGCCAGATACTGTTGTTTCTTCATCTTTTAATAATGGCCATTCTGACTGGCATGATATGGTATCTCATTTTGGTTATGATTTGCATTTCTCTAATGATCAGTTATGTCGAGATTTTTAAAATATGTTTGTTGGCCTCATAGATGTTTTCTTTTGAAAATTGTCTGTTCATATCCTTTGCCCACTTTTTATTGGGGTTGTTTGTTATTTTCTTGTAAATTTGTTTGAGTTCTTTGTAGATTCTGGATATTAGACCCTTGTTGGATAGATAAATTGAAAATATTTTCTCCCACTCTGTAGATTGCCTGTTCACTCTTACGATTGTTTCCCTGTGCAGAAGCTCTTTAGTTTGATTAGATCACATTTGTCAATTTTTGCTTTGATTGCAATTGCTTTGGGCAATTGTGTCCGGAAATCTTTGCCTGTGCCTATGGCCTAAGTGGTATTGCCTATAATTTATTCTAGTGTTTTTATAGTTTTGGGTTTTACATTTAAGTCTTTAACCTATCTTAGATTAAAGCCTTATGTTAATCTAAGATAGATTAAAGACCTATGTTAGATTAAAGACTCATGTTAATTTTTGTATAAGGTGTAAGGAAAGTGTCCAGTTTCAATTTTCTGCAAATGAATGGTCAGTTATCCTAGCAGAATTTGTTGAATAGGGAGTCCTTTCTCCAGTGCTTGTTTTGTCGGGTTTGTTTATGGATATGTGATCTCATTTCTGAGTTCTGTATTCTGTTTCATTGGTCTATGTGCCTGTTTTTGCACCACTACCAAGCTGTTTTGGTTATTGTAACCTTACAGTATACTTTGAAATCTGGTAGGATGATGCCTCCAGCTTTTTCATTTCTGCTTAGGATTGTCTTGGTTATATGGGCTCTTTTTTGGTTCTATATGAATTTTAAAATAGTTTTTTTTCTAATTCTGTGAACAATGTCAATGGTAGTTTGATGAGAATAGCATTGAATCTATAGTTTAGTTTGGGCAGTATGACCATTTTCACAAGATTGATTCCTCCTATCCATGAGCATGGAATATTTTTCAATTTGTTTGTGTACTCTCTGGTTTCCTTGAGCAAAGGTTTATAGTTCTTCTTGAAGAAGTACTTCACTTCTCTTGTTAACTGTATTCCTAGATATTTTATTATTTCTGTAGCAATTATGAATGGGAGATCATTCATGATTTGGTTCTTTCCTTGCCTATTGTTGGTGTAAAGGAATGCTTTTGATTTTTGCACATTGATTTTGTATCCTGAGACTTTGCTGAATTTGCTTGTCAATTCAAGAGGTTTTTGGGCTGAGATGATGGAGTTTTCTAAATATAAAATTATGTCATCTGCAAGCAGAGACAACTTGACTTCCTCTCTTCCTATTTGAATACTCTTTATTCCTTTCTCTTGCCTGATTGCCCTGGCCAGAACTTCCAATACAAAGTTGAATAGGAGTGGTGAAAAAGGACATCATTATCCTGTGCTGATTTTCAATGGAAATGCTTCCAGTTTTTGCCCATTCAGTATAATATCGGCTGTGAGTTTGTCATAAATGACTCTTACTATTTTAAGTTATGTTCCTTCAATATCTGGTTTATTGAGGGCTTTTAACATGAAGAGATGTTGAATTTTATCAAAGGCCTTTTCTGCATCTATTGAAATAATCATGTCGCTTTTGTCTTTCAATCTGTTTATGTAATGAGTTACATTTATTAATTTGTATATATTGACCATCCTTGCTTACCAGGGATAAAGCCAACTTGACTGTGGTGGATAAGCTTGTTGATGTGCTGCTAGATTCCATTTGCCAGTATTTTACTGAGACTTTTTGCATCGATGTTCATCAGGAATATTGTCCTGAAGCTTTCATTTTTTGTTGTATCTCTGCCAGGTTTTGGTATCAGGATGACGCTGGCCTTAGAGAATGAGTTAGGGAGAAGTCCCTCTTTTTCAATTGTTTGGAATAGTTTCAGAAAAAATTGAATTTGTGTTTGCGGTAGAATTCAGCTGTAAATCTATCTGGTCCTGGGCTTTTCTTGTTTGGTAGTCTATGTATTACTGCCTCAATTTCAGAACTTGCTATTGATCTATTTGGGGATTCAACTTCTTCCTCTTTCAGTCTTGGGAGGGTGTATGTGTCCAGGAATTTATTCAGTTTTTCTAGACTATCTAGTTTATTTGCATATGGCTGTTTAAAGTATTCTCCAATTGTAGTTTGTATTTCTGTGGGGTCAGTGATAATATTTCCTCTATCACTTTTTATTGTGTCTATTTGATTCTTTTCTCTTTCTTCTATATTAGTCCAGCTAGTGGTCTATTTTATTAATCATTTTAAAAAAACAGCTCCTGGATTCATTGCTTTTTTTGAAGGGTTGTTCATGTCTCTGTCTCCTTCAGTTCTGCTCTAATCTTGGTTATTTCTTGTCGTCTGCTAGTTTTGGTGTTTGTTTGCTTTTGGTTCTCTAGTTCTTTTAGTTGTGATGCTAGGCTGCTGATTTGAGATCTTTCTAGCTTTTTGATGTGGGTATTTAGTGCTATAAATTTCTCTCCTAACACTGCTTTGGCTGCATCCCAGAGATTCTGATGTATTGTCTCTTTGTTCTCACTGATTTCAAAAAAACCTTCTTGATTTCATTGAACAACCAATAAAAATTTCATTGAACAACCAATAATAAATTTCATTATTTACTCAGGAGTCATTCAGGAGCAAGTTGTTCGATTTCCATGTAGTTATGTGATTCTGAGTGAGTTTCTTACTCTTAAATTTTCATTTGATTGTGCTGTGGTCTGAGAGACTGTTATTATTTCATTTCTTTTGCATTTGCTGAGGAGTGATTTACTTCCAATTATATGATCAGTTTTAGAGTAAGTGCCATATGGCACCAAGAAGAATGTGTATTTTGTTGTTTTCAGGTGCAAAGATATGTAGAATAATTCTAGAATATATTAGAATAATTCTATAATAGATCTGGAATTTATTCTAGTGTTTTCATAGTTTTGGGTTTTATGTTTAAAGATCTGTTGATATCTATCAGGTCAACTTGGTCCAGATCTGAGTACAAGTCATGAATATCTTTGTTAATTTTCTGTCTCTATGGTGTGTCTAATATTGCCACTGGGGTTTAAAGTCTCCTAGTATTATTGGATGGGAGTCTAAGTCTCTTGTTAGGTCTCAAAGAACTTGTTTTATGAATCTGGCTGCTTCTGCCTTGGGTGTATATTTAGGATAGTTAGCTCTTCATGTTCAATTGACTCCTTTACCAGTATGTAAGACCCTTCTTTGTCTTTTTT
>NW_012108586.1:1061184-1071600 GCF_000951045.1 Mandrillus leucophaeus
CATTCATAGATTTGGTCTTTTAACATATCCCCATAGTTCTTGGGGGTTTTGTTCATTCATTTCCATTCTTTGTGCTCTAATCTTTTCTGCCTGCCTTATTTCAGCAAGATCATCTTCATGCTGTGATATCCTTTTTTATATTTTGTCTATTCAGCTATTGATACTCGTGTTTGCATTGTGAGAAGTTCTCGTATCGTATTTTTCAGCTCCATCAGATCACTTATGTTCCTCTCTAAACTGGTTACTCTGGTTAACAGCTCCTGTAACATTTTTATCATGGTTCTTAGCTTCTTTGCAGTGAATTAGAACACAATTCTTTAGCACAGTGAAGTTCATTATTACCCATCTTCTGAAGCTTACTTCTGTCAATTTCATCCATCTCAGCCTCAGCCCATTTCTTTGCCCTTGCTGGAGGCCTGTGGCAACCCTCTGAAGGAGAAGAGGCACTCTGGCTTTTTGAGTTTTCAGCATTTTTGCATTGATTCTTTCTCTTCTTCATGGGTTCATCCATCTTTGATTTTTGAGGCTGCTGACTTTTGGATGGGGTTTTATTTGGTGTCTTTTTTGTTGATGTGGTTATGTTCTGTTTGTTTTTCTTTTTGCAGTCAGACCACTCTTCTGTGGGGTTGCTGCAAGTTGCTTGCAGTCCACTCCAGCCCCTATTTGCCTTGATCCCTCCCCTCCCTGGAGTCATCACCAGGGGAGGCTGCAGAGAACAAAGATGTCAGGCTGCTTTTTTTTCTCTGGGAGCTCTGTACCATAGGGGCACTGGCCTGATGCTGGCTGAAACACTACTGTATGAGGTTTCTGGAGACTCTTTTTGAAAGGTCTCAGTCATGAAAAGTGGGGTTAGAGACCTATTTAAATAAGTAGTGTGCCTGCCCCTTGACAGGGTAGATTTGCTGCACTGGAAGGGATCACCCTCATGTGGGCTACCCTGATTCTCTAGAGCCGGAAGGCAGAAAAGACAGGCAGGATATCACAGCTGCCCCTCCTCCTGGGGGCTCCTCTCAGTGTTATCAGTGTTCTGTCCACAAATTCCTGCCTGGGGATGCCGAGATTCCCAAAGGAAGGCTCCACCCACTGAGGAGGAGTTGATCCAGTCCCACTCTCTCTCACGGGTGTCAGTGGCAAGGGAAAGGGGCCAAGAATGATGGTAGTGATCCCTCTCCCTGGGGAACTCTGTCTTGTTAGGTAGCCTCTCCCTGGCTGCACTGGCTGGGGGAAGTGGGGTAGAGCGCTAAGCCGGTGGGTTTTGGCTTGTGGAGGTCTGTGGGAACAGGCCACTTGGTTCCCTGGCTTCAACCCCCTCCTTACAAGAGTAGATGGATTTCCTCCCTCAAGGGATTTCACAGAGTCGAGTATGCTAACACTCCTGTGTCACAGTGCCTGCTCAAAGCAGGTGCCCACTCGAGCAGCCCCTATAATTCTCCAGATTCTCCACAGCTTTCTGTTTGGGCCCCAAGGCTCTGGTGGCCTGGGCTCCAGAGGAGACCTCCTGATGAGCAGGTTGCAAGGATCCTTGGGAAAAGCCTGGTTTGCAAGGAGGGGAAGTACAGTTCTTCATTGTCTTCCTTGGCTGAGGGAAGGAGCTCCCTTTGCCATGTGTAGCTCCTGGGTGGGGTGTTGCTCCACTCTGCATTTGCTTGCTATCCAAGGGTCATGCCCACCACTTAGTCAGTCCCAATAAGAGAACTTGTACCTCAATTGAAGATGCACAGTGCACTCACAGTTTTTGTCTTCGGTGGGAGCTGCTGAGCAGAGCTCCCTCTATTCGGGCATCTTAGTTCCACCCTTGCTTTTTTCTTAATATCAGGAAAAAGGCAATGACTATTCAACATCCTATTGTAAATTTCTATCTGTTGCAATAAAATAAATACATAAAATTTATACATATTTAAAAGTAAGAAATAAAAATATCTTTGTCTCTAGATGACATGGTTTTATCTGGACACACCCCTGCCTCCACCACAATGTATCCAAAAAAAAATCCTGGAACTTATAAGCAAGTATGACAAGGTTACAGAATACAAGTTTAATATACAGCATTAATTGCTTTTCTGTATGCCAGCAGTAAACAGTTGAAATTTAAGATTTAAATAAAAATACCATTTACCATACTATAAGAAAAATAAAATCTTAGGTGTAAATTTAATAAAATATATACAAAATATGTGTGAGGAAAACTACCAAACTCTGATTAAAGAAATAAAAGAAGATCCAAATTAATAGGGAGATACTCTGTGTTGATAGATTGGAAAGCTCAATATTGTTCAGTTATCAATTTTTTTCAATTTGATTTATAGATTCAACACAGTTCCTATCAAGATTATATAATGGTATTTTGTAATTATGAACAAGCTAATTTAAAATTAATACAAAATGGCAAAGATCTAGAAGAATGAACACAATACTGAATAACAGCAAAGTTGGAGGACTTATACCACCTTATTTTTATAACTTACTATAAAGCTAACTTTGACAGCATAGGCTAACTTTCTACTCTTTAAATAAAGTCTGTGCTCAACGGCTTTCTTCTAAAGAATGCAGTATGAAAAGGATGAGAAAAGATTTACCTTGAAAAAATCTGAAAAATACTATCTCAGTCATGTGATTAAGGTCAACATCAACAGTGATAAGTCATATTCATAGGACATACATTTGATAGGAGGTGATGAAGATAGCACATTTTATGGTCTTCCTTTGAAAACCTATAACCCCAGTTTAATCATGAAGAGGAGAACATCATAGAAATACCACTGAAGGCCATTTTGCAAACAGTAACCTGTACTCTTCAAAACTGTCAAAATCATCAAAAACAAGGAATGTCTTAGATACTGTTAAGCCAAGAGGAGCCTTAGGAGACATGAATGCTAAATGTATTGTGATATCGTGAATGGGATTCTGAAGCAGAAAAACAAAATTAGGTAAAAATCTAAATATGAATAAAGAATGAATGTAAGTGAATAATAATCAATATTAGTTCATTAATTATAAAAAATGACCATAGTTATGTCAGATGTTAATAGGAGAAATTAGGTATTCAGTGTTTGAAAACCTGTTCTATTTTTATACTTTTTCTGGAAATTTAAACTGTTCTTTAAAAAGTTTATTTTTAAAGTAACAGAAAACACAGCTCTATATGTAATGTTATAAAAAAAAATCTTCAAACTACTCTAAGTGAAAAGAAGCAAACATTAATGCTGTATAAAGTATGCAGTATTTGTGTGGTAAATATATATATTTTACTTTCATTGGCTATATCTGGAGACACCCACAGAAACTTAGAAAATTGGTCATCACTGGAACCGGAGAGAGAGACTTACTTATTACCACGCATGCTTTTATGCTGCTAGGATTCTGAATCTTGCATATATAGTACTTAAACCAAAAATCAATTAAATAATAAAGAGTAAACATTACCTATGTAAAAACTATACAGTATAATATGAATGTGCATATCTCTGAAAATTCAGAAGAAAATCCTAGTCTTGAGACTGGCTTCCCAGAAGGAGAGTCTGAGATTTGCCAGGAAGTTTGCCAGGAGACTAAATAGGTATTTAGGAATATATTAAAAGTAAAGGCAAAAACCACAGTTACTTTTGCACCAACCTAATAGAAGAAAAGGGAAGAAGCTAAGCAAAGTGTAAATTGCAGGCAATACCCCATCCTTCACCTTTTCTTGCAGTGGCGCTCTAGTTTGAAAATTATGGCTCAGAGTGAATTTAAACTCCAGGAAAAAGAAGCAGGTTTTCATTCATCTCAACCAGTTAGTGGCTAAGTCTTTGCTCTCTGCCTTCACCCAAGTGATGTAAATTCCTAGAGACTTCCCTCTGAAAACCATGTTGAATAATCTAAGATAGTCCCCTGAAAATAATCCTATATGAGGCTCATGTGAAGCAAACACTCAGAAGCTAGAGGAATGCACAAAAATATAAAAGGGATTAGTGGGAATGTGGGAATAGAACTAGTATTATCTGTTACAATGCAGTATAAAAAATAGTTTCACATAGATAGAGGCATAACCTCTGTCCTTGTTTTCTTAAAGGATGGGCTATATAAGAAGAGAGTAGACTGGGATGGCAGCTGAGATAAAAGATTGTACAAAATTTTCACAAGATTTAGAAAGAGTCAAAAGAGTTGCTAATTGTGTAATTTAATCAGGAAAGTACAGGGAAAACTCAAAGATATATTTAAAAATAAAGCAAAGAGAATTATTATGGAGAAGATGATAGTCATGTTGTAATATAATCTTTGACTAGAGTGAGTGTTTCTTAGCTCAAAAGACACAAACAGCATTCTATCAAGAAAAATAAAGCCTGTATTCGTCTACACAAAAGCTTGTAACTAAAAAACAGATCAAATTAAAGGCATGTAATAAACCAGAAGATTACAGTGCTTTTATTTTCCTTATTTTTTTTTTGGCTCATGTTTACAGAACTTTGCAGCTTCTTATGGAAGGAAATTTTAAATAAAACCTGAACATATATAGGCTTTTATTAATAAGTAAAAAAAAACTTCCATAGAAGAATGAGCAACTGTTATAAACAGTTCCCTCTCTCTCATCACATGCATATCAAATAAAAAATTCAGGTAGAAATAAAACATAACCTACTTGATATTATCATTATTCAAATAAGTACAGATTAATTCAATGATAGCTGCTTGTTCTGTCTGTCAAATTGGTAATTAAATCTTAATAATACCTGAATCCATGTGGCTCTAATATTGTACATCCAACAGACAACATCAACAGTGTAACTGTTAACAATGCTTATGATAGAAATTTGTTAATATTTACCAAAAGTTTTGCTAGTAATCAAAATGTGGAGATACAATAAAAGCCTTAAAATAACAACTGTTAAATAATCTCTCTATATGAAGAAATCATAAATTTAGAGTTCCCTTCCCTCATACCTCAAATTACTTTTCAAATAGAACTAGTGACTATACATTATTAAAAGGAACAAAATCTGACAGTTACTATCAAAACTCTAGATAAGGAATATATTACAATCTTGAAAACAAATTCAAGACATATAAATTATAGAAAGGTCTATTTGGTCACAGTTTTAGGTATCTGTAAATAAATATAATATCATACATTTAATACCAGTGTTACAAGTCTAAGGTTTATAATGTTAAATTAACAAATGAACATTTTATAGAAGAGTGGAAGAAATAATAGGCCAAATATCTGAGTTTATGTCAGCTCCTGTCACTATCCATGTGACTTTGGGCAAGTTGTTTAACCACAAAAGCCACTGCTCACATTATTTCTTGACACAATTGCATATACTCTGTCCACGTTTAACATATAAGATTTCTAAGTAATAAATAACCACAGGCCTTCATTAACAAAGTGATCTATTTGGGTCATAAAATATTTTCCTTTTATTCTCTGATAGTTTCATTCTGTTTATTTTTTTATTTGACTCATTGAATCACAAAATACACAAGGATGTCTTTTCCATGCAAACCTTTGGCAATATTGATGATATATATTTCTATTCCTGTCTATTATCCATATTCACATACTTTTCCTCAAGATTTCCAAACTCCTTTTTATTTCCAAAGGCTTGTTATCATCAAAGACAATCTTGATGTCAGTTACTCAGTATAACTTTCTCTGCCTGTGCCTGCTTACATGACAAATTAAGTCACTAAACATCAATCATTATTTGCGTTATTAATTGTATTTTCATTTATTCGTGAGTTTTCTCTTTTACTTCACGTTAAACTGCATGAAGTCAGCTATTTGGGGCATCTTTCTATCCTTCTTCATCTTTTCAAAGTGTTTTGCATAGTAAACGTTCAATAAAATTACGATTTGTTAATTTTGAATGAAGCACTGTGCAATCTGAAAGGGATGAGGACTGGCAGTCGTGACAAGAACCAGAGAGAAGATAGTCTTGACATTTTTTAAATGTATTATATCTTCCAAAATGTTTTGAAATTTATCTTTCTAAATCACAGATCTGTTCAAGTTATTATTTAAATTCAACAGGCCCTGACCACCAAAATTACAAACTTTACAACAAAAGATGTCTTCAAAACGGTTCTTTGAAACATGAGTGATGAAGATTGATATTCTTAATTTAAAAAAATCTTGTGTATTAAACATAATAACACATGTATACTTTTTTATACAGAGTCCATCACGTAGTAATTGTTCAGTAAGTATTGTCACGTATGTATCATTATTAAATATTTCTATATATTTGAAATATCTCAGAAGTAGGACAAAGTGAAAACTCTTAAATTTAACACAAAATTATTTTTTCTCAGCATTAGCTAATTATGAGTGTTTTACTACCTGAATGCCTCTAAATTTTTAAATAAAATCATATAAATATTTGAACTTATAGGTTCTATCTGCTTGTTTAATGGCATATATTTCAGTATTTTGGCATCACAGTTAATAATATAATGTATTAATATGTTTTAAAATAGTCTTTGATTTAAGTGATCATCATGTGAAATACCACCGCATAATATGGAAAGTCAAATATAGATTTTAAATCCTGATGTAACTTCATCACTTTAAATATAAGATAGTGAGGCATCTTTGTATTTTTCCATTGCCAAACTTTGATATCTGCAGAATGTATTGCCAGCATCCTGTTCTAACAGGCAAGAAATCTTAGAATTATCTTTTGATCTCTCACCCTACTTTTCTGTCTATTCCAACCATAAAAACTGCTGCTTTTTCATTTAGATTGCCTCAAAAATTCATTTGTCTTTTTAATTTTTTTCCAGCCAAAAATGACCTGGAACTTTGAATAAATATAAATTTCCAGAATCAATATACTTTTAACATCTAAACTTGAGATGACATAGATCAGGGTGGAGAATTTATCTGTGGATTTCTTCAAAAAATTTCACAAGCAATCATTTCTGTTAGATTTTCATATTTCTCAATTAGATTAGTCTACGTCATTCTATCTTTTTTAATACTTCCTTTCATTATATAAACTAGTCATACATTGCATATATTATTTCAAACTGCCCATGTTCCTCAAATAGATTCTCATCACCACTTGTGACATATTTTCAAATCACACAGGATGAAAGCTTAGTTAGATAAACAGAATGAAGTGCACAGTTATGAAAATATTCTTTGCAAAATCTTTGCACTAGAATTAAAAGTTGGCTATGGTAGACAACTTAATGTGTAAAATATTAGAAGAAAGAGATTAGGCTATACATATATATATATATATACACACACACACACACACACACACATAAGAATATACTGAACAAAATAAATATTAAGTCAGAGATGTAAAATGAAGTATTGTCTACCTGGTAGAAAGGCAGAATACTTTATCATTGCTTTAAAAAGAATACTTTATCATTGTTTTAAATCCAAAAATATTTAAAAGGCTAACTCCAAAATAGATCTAAGCCCTGAGATTTAATGTTCTATGAGAGTTTAAAAGATTTATGCACACATTTGTACATACATTAGTATTTTAGTATTTAAGCATTTTGAGTTAAATATGATTTGGAAAACATGCATCCTTTTCTCTAATTGGTAAAAAGTTTCTCCGAGGAAAATCTTTTAATAATACTAAGTGTCATGATACAATAAGATGAAGATCTCATTAATACTGAGTTGGCATTTGCTATACTACAATACTCCCTAAAGACATCTACTTTGAATTTTTTCTTATTTGATTAAATAATAAAAAATTATAATCATAGTCACATGAATTAATGTGTTGTGTCTCCAGGAAATATAAAAATATATTCCTATAACAAAGGATTTTTCAAATATTCAAGCCGTTTCCTTAAAAATGAGTGTATAGTGGGTAATTTTTGACAAGAGTGTACACTTACATAACTACCACCCCAATCAAGACCTAGAAAACTTCCACCTACCAGAAAATTTCCTTATGTTTCTTTTTACAATTCAACTACCATAATTGCATAATGTATAATCCAGGAAACAACTGATCTGATTTGATTCAGTATAGATTATTTTTCCTCTTCTAGAATTTCTTTTAAAAATGATTCATACAGTATGCTTTGTATGGGTCTTGCATTCAGCATAATTTTTATTTAATTCTTCTGTTGCCCAGGCTAGTCACGAACTCTTGGCCTCAAGCAATCCTCCTACCTCTCCCTTCCAAAGTGCTGGGATTATAGGTGTGAGCCACTGTGCCTGGCCTTAAACTGTTTTTATGACTTTATGTCATTAACGTAAGTGCAATTTTTGTTTTGACTTTAAAAAATTAAAATAACTTTCATTGTGTGGTTATCACAATATGATAACTTCAAATGTCCACTGACAGTAGCTGTGACTGATGCTCATTCAGTCATGTGTGTATCTGAGAGATTCTCTACTTGCATATATTTTTCTACTTGATATTAGAAAACAAGATTCTTACTGTTTTATTTTTTGAAAACGCTTACATATTTATTTTTTGAAAAGTTAATATGATTACGTTTTATTATATTAATAGTTTAATTGATTGTATACCATTATCTGTGTTTCTAGTTAATATATACTTAAAATGAACACATTTTGTTGTTTAAATTGGTTGTTACATTATATATTAATACTTTTTATAATTTTATTGTTACAGAGAATATTCTAAAATATTTCAATATTTGTCATGTTTATTTATGTTATAAAGAAGAAGAAAATCAAACTGCAATTGAATTTGAAAATTTTATCACAGTTATTTAGAGCTGACACTTTAGCTAAGGATAACATTATTAAGTCACCTGACATAAATTATTGCTAGCGCTATAACTTTTTCCTTTGTTTTAATTGAATGTGCAGCTTCCTCAATTATACTTTAGTATGTATAATAAAAATACACTTATACTTTAGGCAAACCAAAAACTGAACATAGATACAATGAATTTATTACTCAAAATAATCACTATGTAAAGAAAGAGTTAAATAAGCATGCTTTTCAAAATTTGAAGCATATTTAAATGTCAAGTTGTATGACATTATTATATTTGCTATAAACTTGCAGCTATTTCAATTTAACATAAGTATAATGTATCATATATAATATTATGGGATGTAAAACTTTGAAAACCAAGAGAGGTCTGAGATCAGTATGTCTAATAATTTTACTTGGGAAGGGAAAAGACAGAAACACTATTTTTGTTGATTTGCCAAGTATCACCCAACAACCTACCTCCAGAGTTGAGCCTGATGCCCGTGCTAGGTACAGAAATATGAAAACGCTAAAACACTTAGTAAATCTATTATTTTACCCCAAATTATTTTATTATGCAAATATTTTATATTCTCTTTCTCAATTTTTTTAGTGGGTAACAGTTTCATATATGCGTGAGTTTAAAAAAATGTGTACCACAAAATCATCCTTGTGACTTCATAGATAGAAAAAAAGTCACATCCATTTTCTAAGGTAAAAGTGGACATAAAGTTTTTTGTTTGATTTTTGTTTTAGAAAATTAATTCAGAAAGAAAATAAGTGGAATATTTATTTCACTGGGCTATGTATTTTCCTTCATCGTTATTTAATGACTTTATTTTTTAAATATTAATTTAAGAATACCTTAATTCCATATGGATCTTCATAATGACTATAACAGTGGTCACACCAAGGAATTGCAATATGGAGTTATACCTGTGGTTTAGAAACTTTTAAAAAGTCAAAACATTTCTGTACATTTAGCCACATGATATTTACATTTGATTTATTTGGTTTTAAGATGGTTGAATACGGCAGATGGATAATTTGTTGAACCGATATTTTTCATCATATAGACATGGCTTGTGAAGTTGAAAATAAATTTGATTTTCACCATCTGCACATAGATTTTTTTTCTTGCATATTTAGCACAATGTGACATCTAATTTGGTTACTAAAGTTGCTCTTCATATTTCTAAAGGCAAAGAATTATGATTTATTTAAATATTCTATACCATACAGCACTATTCACTTTTGCAAAGTGGCCTTGAGTATGAAAAATTGAAAATGTCTATCACATTAAAAGGTAATTATCTGTGTTTTACACTTATTTAAAAACATTAAGACAAGATAAAAATGAGACTAGCCCTCACCAAACAGAAAGAAAGTCAATATTAAAGTATTCACCTGGATCTTAAAATATAATGATGTCAGACAAAAGGGAAGTATCCTTTCTGTTACGCTTTCTCTACTTTATATTGCAAAATAATATATTTAAAAAATTAATTTTCAAGTTTATCTTTTTATTTCCTGTAGAACTAAAAGAAAAAAACATAAGTCTATGGTTCAAAGAGTCAAATTACATTTTTTGTGGTATGATTCACACTATCACTTTAAAGAAGTTATGTGACAAAAATGGAGCCAGCATTTAAATGATTCATATCAAAAGATTTTCCCAATTTTGTAAATACTTGCTTTTTTGTGCATATGGAAGAGAATTATATAAAATGTG
>NW_012108586.1:1071650-1082118 GCF_000951045.1 Mandrillus leucophaeus
GATTTGCCAAGTATCACCCAACAACCTACCTCCAGAGTTGAGCCTGATGCCCGTGCTAGGTACAGAAATATGAAAACGCTAAAACACTTAGTAAATCTATTATTTTACCCCAAATTATTTTATTATGCAAATATTTTATATTCTCTTTCTCAATTTTTTTAGTGGGTAACAGTTTCATATATGCGTGAGTTTAAAAAAATGTGTACCACAAAATCATCCTTGTGACTTCATAGATAGAAAAAAAGTCACATCCATTTTCTAAGGTAAAAGTGGACATAAAGTTTTTTGTTTGATTTTTGTTTTAGAAAATTAAGTCAGAAAGAAAATAAGTGGAATATTTATTTCACTGGGCTATGTATTTTCCTTCATCGTTATTTAATGACTTTATTTTTTAAATATTAATTTAAGAATACCTTAATTCCATATGGATCTTCATAATGACTATAACAGTGGTCACACCAAGGAATTGCAATATGGAGTTATACCTGTGGTTTAGAAACTTTTAAAAAGTCAAAACATTTCTGTACATTTAGCCACATGATATTTACATTTGATTTATTTGGTTTTAAGATGGTTGAATACGGCAGATGGATAATTTGTTGAACCGATATTTTTCATCATATAGACATGGCTTGTGAAGTTGAAAATAAATTTGATTTTCACCATCTGCACATAGATTTTTTTTCTTGCATATTTAGCACAATGTGACATCTAATTTGGTTACTAAAGTTGCTCTTCATATTTCTAAAGGCAAAGAATTATGATTTATTTAAATATTCTATACCATACAGCACTATTCACTTTTGCAAAGTGGCCTTGAGTATGAAAAATTGAAAATGTCTATCACATTAAAAGGTAATTATCTGTGTTTTACACTTATTTAAAAACATTAAGACAAGATAAAAATGAGACTAGCCCTCACCAAACAGAAAGAAAGTCAATATTAAAGTATTCACCTGGATCTTAAAATATAATGATGTCAGACAAAAGGGAAGTATCCTTTCTGTTACGCTTTCTCTACTTTATATTGCAAAATAATATATTTAAAAAATTAATTTTCAAGTTTATCTTTTTATTTCCTGTAGAACTAAAAGAAAAAAACATAAGTCTATGGTTCAAAGAGTCAAATTACATTTTTTGTGGTATGATTCACACTATCACTTTAAAGAAGTTATGTGACAAAAATGGAGCCAGCATTTAAATGATTCATATCAAAAGATTTTCCCAATTTTGTAAATACTTGCTTTTTTGTGCATATGGAAGAGAATTATATAAAATGTGAATGTGTTTGAAAAGTTTTATCTTTACTTAGGCTATGTATTTGTATTAGCCAAGCAGATTCCAGGAGAGCAAAATATCGCCGTGGTTTATGTAGGATATAACTTAATGAATTCATCGTTGCTATCATGCTGTATAATTAATGGTGAAAGCAAATACTTCCATGATAGAGCAAACTAATTTTTTTCTTTATTTTATGAGAGTATTTGAAAATATTTTAGCAAACCAGATGTATAAAATATGTTATATGTTAAACTTTATTTCCCAATACTACAATTCAAAACAACCAAGATATGGTATAATGAGTTACCAAAAGGCCTTATGCTACAGTAAATAAACACTGGGACTTGGAGTCAGACAGAACAGCTGATATACAGCTTGGCTGCTTTCCTTATTATTTACATTACTTTGTGAAAGTTACAAAAATCTGTAGCATTTCCATATCAAAAAATTCTGAATAATAACAAAATTGATCCCAGAATTGTTTTAAGCATGTGTGAAATGGTAAAATGCCTAGGACATAAAGGTGGAACACAAAAGTTATGGTTGTCATTATGTAGATTCTATTTTGACCATGGTTATATGTATATCACAATTTAAAAACATATAATAATCTTCAGTTAGATTTAAAGTTTTAGTTATGTTACACAAGTTTTAATTTTCAAAAAGAGCTTATATTCTGTTATCAGCTGAACTGTGGTCCCCCAAAATTCAAATGTTGAAATCTAAACCCCAGTACCTCAGAATGTGACTTAATTTAGAGATAGGACTTTTAAAGAGGCAATAGTAGTTAAATGAGATCATTGAGGTGTGCCCTAATTTAAATGACTGGTGTCCTTATAAGACACAGACGCACACAGAGGAGAGACCTTGTAAAGACTGAGGGAAAAGAAGGCCATTTGCAAGACAAGGAGATTCAGAAGAAACTATCCCTGCTTACATCTTAATCATGGACTTCAAGTCTTCAGGCTTGTGAGAAAATAAATTTTTGTTTTTTAAGTCATCCGGTTGTTGATACTATGTTATGCCAGCCATGGCAAATGAATAACATTTTATTTTATTATTTTATGCCGTTATGCTTTTATTTTCTTCTTGTTAGTTATTTTTCTGTTCTAATGGTAGTAGTATTCTGCTACTAAATGGACATTTTATTCTTCTACTTCCTTTTTAAAAATATTTTATTTACTACTCAGAGGGGGTATAAGATGAAATAACAAGTAAATGCTTTTGAAAGAGAAACATATGGCTTAACTAAGTTTAATTAGTTAAATTTTAACTAATTCATTAGATAACTAATTTAATGAATCACTTAAATTTTAACTAATTTTAAATTAGTTACTGACACTTAATAGCTTTGTAAATGTGAGAAACTCTTAATCTCTATAGTTCTCAGTTAAATGTACCTCCTCACTTTCAGGGTAGAGATTCTGTTTTATTTCTATCACTATGGACTAACAATGTGTCTGGCACATAATAAAGACTGAATAAATCTTTGTGGTCACAGAAAACGAAAGAAATAATAACATAATAATTCTTCTAGAATAGGTTTTGATGTGAAGCATTTTTATTTTTTATACTTTGATTTTTTTTAAATTTAAAACTATTACAATTTATATTTAGAATCTTGAAGGTGATGTTTAAAATTTAAATTGCCTATATTAAAATATTAAATACTTATTATAGTAACATTATTTTTTTTTTAAACAGTTTCACTCTTGTTGTCCAGGTTGGAGTGCAATGGAGCAATCTCGGCTCATTTCAACATCCACCTCCCAGGTTCAAGTGACTCTCCTGCCTCAGCCCCCCGAGTAGCTGGGATTACCGGCACCCACCATCATTGTATGACATAGAATTTCAGTTTTTCTAATACTTAATTTAAAAATCTAGATTAAACTTTTTGTGGCCGGGCGCGGTGGCTCAAGCCTGTAATCCCAGCACTTTGGGAGGCCGAGGCGGGTGGATCACGAGGTCAGGAGATCGAGACCATCCTGGCTAACATGGTGAAACCCCGTCTCTACTAAAAATACAAAAAACTAGCCGGGCGTGGTGGCGGGCGCCTGTAGTCCCAGCTACTCGGAGGCTGAGGCGGGAGAATGGCGTGAACCCGGGAGGTGGAGCTTGCAGTGAGCCGAGATCGCGCCACTGCACTCCAGCCTGGGCCACAGAGCGAGACTCCGTCTCAAAAAAAAAAAAAAAAAAAAACTTTTTGTTACACATAACTTTGTATTTGTTTGCTTTCTTTGTAATGATAACATGTGGAATATATTAGGATCTCATGTGTAACCTTGTTACTTCTTACTACCCAGAGTAGTAAGAAGACATCATGCGTGTCAACATACCCCCAAAATATTTCATTAAAATATTTTAAAATTATATTTGTGTGATTTTCAATTTGGTGGAGAATTGTATAATAGTTTTGTTCATTTAATGATTCATCTATGTGATTAACATTAGTCTTTCTCACTTGACTAAAGCTTCATGAGAGATGTAATCATGTGAACTTTGTTCATCATTTTTGGTCTTCAGTGTTTTAAACAGCATCTAGCATATATTAGATATTATTTATGAAATAACAAATTTATACATGAAAAAAGGTATATATAGCCAAATTTTTACCTTATGTTAATGGAATTTTATTTTTTTTTAGATTGCATTTGGCACTAACCATTTTTTAATTTAAAATGGTTAATAACATATATTTTAAAATAATATACATTTGCATTAAGTTAAATTTCTGCATTTAATTTTTGATTTTTCTGATTGTCTACTATGAGTCTTTAAAAAAATAAAAAGAAAAACCAGAATATGAGATGAATCCAAATAATTCAAATCACTAAAATTTTGATAAAATTTATCATTAGTTTATTAGTATAATATACTAATAACTATAATAAGGATGATTTGCTTTGTTTCTTATGTTAAATTTATACACATTTTTAAGAAACTTTTCAGTATTTAACAACATAATTCAAGTCATAACTAGGCAATAATACATGGATAAGAAAACCAATATTTATGTTTTTCAGTTAAACCAGAAGGTTGGAGGAAACCATGCTACCTCCAACTTTTAGTGATGTATTCATGGTAAAAGTCCAAATAACCCAGAATGCATCTCCGAGGATTATTATCATTGGTAGCCAAGTTTTGTCTATTTGAGTCTTTCCTCTTTTGTCCCTGGAGAGTCTAGCTTAAGAGTTCATGGGATGAGGAAGTAGTATTAATTTTTGTTTTAAACTAATCTTGCACAGGTCTGCCACTCCTTCCTTTGCTATGAATGGAGTAGCACTGGAGAAAACCAGCTGCAGCACTTGTGAGGTAGAATTGCTTCTTTGGTTTGGACCTGAGCTGAATTCTAAATATTGAACATAAAAGGAGAAAGTGGCAGTGTGGATAGGCCATCCTTTCAAGGCAAATACACATTCAGGAGTCTCTAAAAGAATGTTCTTGGGAAACAAAATTGGCCTGTTAGGGCAAGTGAAGAAGATCCTTATTAGAAGATCTGGTAAAATTGTCATTCAAGATAATGATTTTTATACCAAAATATTCTTGGAATACCAGGTTATAAAGCCACTTTCTGTGTTAAAATTATGCACTGGGTAGTATTTTATGTGTACTATATAAGCATATAAATATATACGCATAATTATGTATTCTTTATAATATATACATGAAGATTTTCCATCTCTGTGTTTTATATAAAATTTAAATAACCCTGGTATAAAAATACCAATTTTTTTCATGCCAGATAAATTAATGTTAATTAAGCACATTAATTTCTGTGTTGATGCTAGCATTTTATGGAGGTGGTACCATCTGTTAGACTGAAAAGTATTGTAAAGGTAAAACATATAAAATCTATTCACATTTGTAAATGTATAGTAATGTTATATTTTACTGTCCATATCTTTATTTACTGTCCATGGCTTTATTTACCTTTAGAAAAAAGGTTAGGATATAAAGGAATACAATTCTGCAAATGTACTAAGCTGGGTTTATATCCTGGTCCCATTTATTTTTCTTTGGAAAAGTTACTTAGCTAAAAGTAGAGGATAATTCTAATCTTAGTTACATGACTTAATACCAAATATATTTGGAAGAATTTAATCAACATCTCTTTTTCTTCATTTCTTATGAAAAAAATATGATTTCAATTATTGATTGATCTATGATTAATCTTTATAGCTAATATTAGTCTTTTTCATTTGACTAAAGCTTCATGAGAGATTGAATCATGTTAGCTTTGTTCATCATTTTTGTGTTCAGTGTTTTAAACAGTATCTAGCATATAATGAACACTATTTATGAAATAAAAAAGTTATTCATTGAGGAAAAGGTACACATACATTTATCAGTATTTTGAATCACTTCCCCTTTGTGTGAGACTTGGGAGAAAGAGTTCTAAGTAATACAAGAGTCCGTACTGCCTCATTCTATACCCTTCCTATATTTGTATGTATTATTCAGCCTCTCTAATTTTTTTTACTAGCCTTAGAAAGTCCATACGTAGATCTACTTACCAGAGTGTTTTAAATAATCAATAAGTGTAATGGATTTGGAAAACAAGATTTATTCCAAATCTCATTCATTTATACACTTTGTTAAACAGAATTGTTATATTGATGGTTCTCAATGAACGTATTTTAATAATTAAATTAAGAATACATAGCATAATTCTGGAATGTGGTTAGAAACCCATTTGTCCAAACTATAAAACTAGGCATTAGTTTTAAAATATATGAGACAGAGTGGGCCAAATATAATTGCAACTGTATTATTTATATTTACATTTAGAATGTGTGTAATGCACACAATACACATATTCTACCTAAAGTAATGATCTTAGTCAAAATGCACAGCAGCAAGTCTGTACTAGACCAAAAGACTTGGGTATTGAGGAATGAATCAGAGGAAGGAACAAAAGATTGCTATAGTTTAAATATAACACCTAAAAACTTCATTTGTTCTAATTTATCTGAATTAAGTACTAAATATTGAGTTATCATCTCAATAATGGAACCAGTTAAAATATATTTAGTAGTAAATATTAGAAAACTTACCCCCAGAGGATACTTATGCTTTATATATTAAGGAATTCTCAGGATTGATTTAGCAATTTAGTGTCTTCAAGATTTCAGTTCCTTCACTTTTAATCTTTCAACTTCAGCCAGGTGGCAATATTACCTTTCAAGGTTAGGAAATGGCTGCTACAGTTTCAAACATTACGATTATCATTCCTCAGCATTCTCAAAACAAAGAAACAAAGGTTGAAAGGAAAAATGGGGAAGGGAGCTACAGAAAAAAAAAAGAAAAAAAAAAAAGGCTTTCTCCTGGCCTCAACTTTGCATTTCATCAGAAAAGAAATAGTTTTCCTTTAAGTTGAGGTAGTGTGTATGCAACCTCCAGCCTAAAAGAAGTTATATTTGCTTCAGCATTAAACAATTAAAATCATTGTAACTCTTCAAAAACACTGATACAGACTGCCTTTCCAAACCAGTTAGTTCAAAATCTCCAGGGTATCAGGATGTCATAAAACTTCCTCAGGTGACTATAATGTGCACCTCAGTTTGACATTCACCAGTTAAACCAGATTGTAATTCATCCCCTTCATCAAGGCAGTTTTTATCTGAATGAAATGGAGATTCTATAAACAAGGAAGAAAAAAGAATAATAAAGCCAAATAAGAACACCATACAGAAACCTCATATAAAGTGGATCTACAACATCTCACCTGATTCAATTGCTCTTGCAGGAAATAGAAGACTAAAAAGTCTTTTACTCCAATGAAAACATATTCAAGCCATTCCCAAAACATCCTAAGAAATAAAGCTTGAAATAGACTCAACTTCATGAAGACCTGAGCTAGCATCATGAGTAGGGGTTATGATTACTATGAATTGCAAAGATTGTGTAGTTATTTCTAAGTGTGACCATGTGTTTAAAGATTACAAGGGGGAAAAGGACATATCTAAATGGGGATAATATATTTTTTTTCATTTGAATTTCCCACAACTGACAGCAAAAGCAAAATTCTGGTCTATTTTTACCAGTGTTAAATAAAATATTGTGCTGAAAATCTTAATTTCTAATTTAAGATCTAGTTTTCTGTCACAGCCAGATTTACTTTATTCTCATAAATGAATGGTGATTTAAATGTAAACAGAAATGACGATATAATTACAGTAATTCCAAATCTATACAATGTATGACATAAAATTATATTTGATATTTACACATTCATTACTTTGGAAAAATATTTGTTTCTGTACATAAAATTGTATGTGATTTGGTGATGACTGCAGCAAATACTTGCTTTAACTTTGAAAATGTATTTTGGCTTATTCACAATGCAGACAATCGGTACCATATGCAAAATGATGGATATGATCCGTTACTGGAGTTAAATGTAGGTTAATGGAGAAATGATGAGAAAATGAAGCAGAGGGCTCAATAAAGCTAAAAAAAAAAGGAAGAAGAGACAGGGAGAAAAAAGAAGGGAATTAAAATGTTGTTGGCCAAGCCTGCATTTGTACAAATGAACGTGGTGAACTATATGGTGTGCAAACATATTCCAAGTGGGTTGTAACAATTCTTGATGCTAGTCATAGAAAGAATAAAATTGGAATAAATAACAAATCAAATAAGTTAAAATGAAAGTCTTTCATTAACAATGTGCTAGTTTTAAAATATTACATACATATAAATTAAAAGTTCAAAAAGTTTTAAATAAAATCCCATTATGGAAAAAGAAAACTCAGAAATGTCAGAAATAATTACAGATGAATTTTTAATGTATGCAAATACATATTTTTCTGTATTAGTGACAGGTGCACTGTTATTTTTAATGGAGTAAAACATTTCTTATTAGAACCTGTCAGGTGCTCCCAGCTGACAAACATGCTTAAGGAACATGTTTCAGCGCAGCATACTCAGTAAGGTTCTCTGCTCACATTTTCATTTTAATTCATTCTTAAGTCAAGCAAATCTGAAAATATTCACCTGAAAAATTAATAAAATATCATGTGGAATGCAATAGCTTTCAAGTAGTCCTTCATCTGCTTTTTAAAAAACAAGTGAGAAAGCATTACACTATTAAAAATACAACATGTCTATGGTATTATATACATATTATGGCTCCTATTAATATGGTTCATCTGTTTCAAATTCTGTATGTCAAATTGCTTAGTATCACTTGACCTGTGAATAAATGCTTACGTGACATAATTAGTTTAGTTACTTGAAATATTTAACCCTATTATTTCAAACAAATACTAAATAGAAAAGGTAGAACCATCTCTTAGAAAAAAAAAAAAACTTTCTGTTTAAACATGTGACATCAAATATATAAACTATGTGAATAAGAGATTGAAAATTATCTCATAAAAAGAACAAAAAGTAAATGTACAATAATGATCAATTAAAAATGGAAAGGTCTGTAATAGCATACTTTAAATTGCATTCCAAGATATCAAAAATAAGAGTGACAATACAAAAGATAAAGAGTTTGCTAATGCCTTTTCTTATAAAAATACAGGTAAACACAATCCAGAAATAGTAACTCAATGTATTCACCATGAAACTATCCATCTGTTCTGTAAGTGTGTGTTTATTATTACACATTAATTTATCTCAAAGTTGAAATAAATGTTGACAAATAGCAAAGGAATAAAGTAAAATAGAAGTTTATCTGTACCTCAAAAGACTTTAAAAAATTCATTGTCACAAAAATGATACAAATCACAATGACACTGTAGCTGAAATGGAGTATTCTATTTTTTCAAAGTTGATTTAAATAATTTGGGTAGAAATTACTTCATTTTATATTAATCCAGAGTTGTTTTCTGTTGGATTTGAGTTCAGACAACAGTTGAACTTTCTTAGTGATATTTTTGTATTTTTTTTTGTGTTTCTGTATTGTCTTACGTGATTAATAGAAAAATTAGAAAAGACAGGCTTATATGTACTTAGGCTGGTACCATTTTAAACTGTAAGTCCTGTTAAAGGAGGAACAGTAAAGGAGAAATAAAATTTGAATGACATCTCAAGGGGATCACTCTGCCATGCAGCAAAATTAATAATAATTTTTATAGATTAAGTTAAAAATAAAACAACTAAAAAGAAGAAAAAGATCTAAAACTAGAAAAAGTCAAAACAAATAAAAGGCTGTTGAGACATCTCCTGGTTTATTTCATGGAGTATGAATATAATAAAATCAAAACAACTTTATATAACAAAATATCAGAGAGAAAATTAAGATGCACTTTGAGAAATATTTGCTATAAATGTAATTAAAATGGTTAATGTCAAATAATTCTTCATAAAGAAGAGGAAACACTTATAACCCAAAACTGACAAAATATTTTAATACAAAATTTTCAAATGTTTGAGAATAGGCTTAGTTATGAATATTAAAATGTAATTTAAAACTGTATCATTTTGTTGTTGTTTGGCTTATCACTTTGACTTTCTAGCTTGTTCCATGGATGTATACGTCTTCCCTCATTTCAATGTCACACTGGCTTGACTGGTGCAAATCTACATTTACCTTGAGATATAAGTCCTCAATTTTGTTTTTGTTTTTATATCACCAAGACTGAGTTATCTAGATCCTTTACATTTCTATGGAAATTTTGGAAATAGCTTGTTGATTACTACCAAAAAAAGAATGAAAGCTCCTGAAATTGTGACTGGGATTTTATTGAATCTACGGTTCATTAGTGAAAATTGATTTTTCAACAATATTAGATCTTCTTAACCATTTATACGGAATGACTCATCATTGTTTGAGATTTTCTTTGATTTCTCATACCTCTAGGACTTTTTTTTCATTATACAGATTTTGTTCACCTTGTGTTTAATTTATGGCTAACTGAATTACGAGTTTTGGCACAATTATAAATAAAATGTTTTCTAATTTTATCTTTTTCTGTTTGATGTTAATATTTGAAAATAAAATTATTATATATTAAGCTTCTATTCCACAACTATGCTGAGTTGTTATTTCTAGTTGCTGTTGGTAGATTTCTTAGATTTAATACGTAAACAGTCATGCTTTTAGCAAACTGAGACATCTTTACTTTCTACTTCCTGATCTAGGACCAGAAGAAAATGATAAAATGAAATGAGAGTATGTATCCTTAAGAGCAAATGTTCAATATTTTACCATCAATTATGATGTTAGCTGTAGATTTTT
>NW_012108586.1:1082168-1084798 GCF_000951045.1 Mandrillus leucophaeus
AATAAAATTTGAATGACATCTCAAGGGGATCACTCTGCCATGCAGCAAAATTAATAATAATTTTTATAGATTAAGTTAAAAATAAAACAACTAAAAAGAAGAAAAAGATCTAAAACTAGAAAAAGTCAAAACAAATAAAAGGCTGTTGAGACATCTCCTGGTTTATTTCATGGAGTATGAATATAATAAAATCAAAACAACTTTATATAACAAAATATCAGAGAGAAAATTAAGATGCACTTTGAGAAATATTTGCTATAAATGTAATTAAAATGGTTAATGTCAAATAATTCTTCATAAAGAAGAGGAAACACTTATAACCCAAAACTGACAAAATATTTTAATACAAAATTTTCAAATGTTTGAGAATAGGCTTAGTTATGAATATTAAAATGTAATTTAAAACTGTATCATTTTGTTGTTGTTTGGCTTATCACTTTGACTTTCTAGCTTGTTCCATGGATGTATACGTCTTCCCTCATTTCAATGTCACACTGGCTTGACTGGTGCAAATCTACATTTACCTTGAGATATAAGTCCTCAATTTTGTTTTTGTTTTTATATCACCAAGACTGAGTTATCTAGATCCTTTACATTTCTATGGAAATTTTGGAAATAGCTTGTTGATTACTACCAAAAAAAGAATGAAAGCTCCTGAAATTGTGACTGGGATTTTATTGAATCTACGGTTCATTAGTGAAAATTGATTTTTCAACAATATTAGATCTTCTTAACCATTTATACGGAATGACTCATCATTGTTTGAGATTTTCTTTGATTTCTCATACCTCTAGGACTTTTTTTTCATTATACAGATTTTGTTCACCTTGTGTTTAATTTATGGCTAACTGAATTACGAGTTTTGGCACAATTATAAATAAAATGTTTTCTAATTTTATCTTTTTCTGTTTGATGTTAATATTTGAAAATAAAATTATTATATATTAAGCTTCTATTCCACAACTATGCTGAGTTGTTATTTCTAGTTGCTGTTGGTAGATTTCTTAGATTTAATACGTAAACAGTCATGCTTTTAGCAAACTGAGACATCTTTACTTTTTACTTCCTGATCTAGGACCAGAAGAAAATGATAAAATGAAATGAGAGTATGTATCCTTAAGAGCAAATGTTCAATATTTTACCATCAATTATGATGTTAGCTGTAGATTTTTTATATGTTATTTATTAGATTAAGTTCCTTGATATTTTCAGTTTACTGAAAGTTTTTAACAGAGATTGGTGTTGATTTTTTAAAAATTATTTTTCTGTGTCTATTGAAAGTTTCGTTGAAAACAACCTTGTGTTATTGAGATAAGACTTCCTTAGTCATGGTGCAATATTTTTAAAATATGTTTTTGAGTTCAGTTACCAATATTTTAAAGTATTTTTGTACCTACATACATAGCAGTAGTAGATCATAATTTTCTTCATTTTATTGTCTCTGTGAAGTCAGAGGATTATGATTTTGCTATCCTCATAAAGCAAGCCAGAAGTTATACTTCTTCCTTTGTTTTCTAAGTAAGTGTGTGTAAGATAGTCATTCATTTTTTCTTAAATATTTGTTAAAATTCACCAGTGAAATCATCTAAATCTGAAATTGTCCCTGTGGCAAAGTTTTTGATCATGAATTCAACTACTTTAGTAAATGCAGGTCTATTAAAATTTTCAGTTTTATCTTATATAAATTTTACTCCATTGCAATTTTTAAGGAATTTGTTTATTTTATCAGAGTTTTCTAAGATTCCCTGACATTCTGGCTCCCAGAAACTCTAACATTGTAATGCTCCATCATGTTTCCTTCTCCTAAGACAATGTATCTTGCCTCCCTTTCTCTGGAGATCTGTTTCCCAACAATTCTTGCTAAGTTTTGCATGCTCCACCTTGGGCACACACACATGAGACAGCTTTGACCCCTGATCTTAGTCACGGTCGGTTTAGTCTCTGCTCTAAACTGCTTCTGATTCAACTCTCTCTTATTATTTAGTTGTCATTCTGGGGTTCTGTGAGAATTATTCTGTGTCCTATAGTAGGTATTATCTGGAGTCTATTAGCTGCAGAGCAAGAAGCACAATTAAAAGCTCCTAGTTAGTTACGGTGTTGGAGTTTATCCTAACAGCATGCACTCCTAGTCAAGACTAAATGCTGGTTTAATGAGTAAATGATTAGAATAACCTTTATATTAAGTGTATGATCTATAAATCTCAAACTTTTGAAAACAGTCACATAAAAAACTGTTGTATATAAAATAACATAGAACTAGAAGGGGTAGAGCAAAGATGGGGAAGCTAGGGTCCTTTTTTTTTTTTCAGAAACATACAGGCAAAGGTGAATGTCAAATTAATTAGAGCTAACTCTAAAATAGTTATTTCTTGGGTAGAAAATCTTAAGCTCATCATTATTCTTTGACATTTCATATCCTTATTAAAATGTCAGTTTAAAAATAATACCCATTTTATAGATTCATGAAAATTAAAAAATATACAGAAGTCTTATGAATTTCAAGTTAAATAAAAATGGCAGTAATTATTTGTTGAGGGTTGTGGATTGTGTGATGCTTCATAAAAACATAGAATTTGAATTTAATCTTGAAGAAGTGACACAATTTTTAGCAGATGACATTATAATTGTGC
>NW_012108586.1:1086503-1088944 GCF_000951045.1 Mandrillus leucophaeus
ACACACACACACACACACAAACACACGGAGAGTACTTTGAACAAAACGAAAGAACACTTGAATAAGCCGTGAATAGGGAATTTCAGAAGAAAGCATAATGTTCAATCTATCAACAAAAGTACATTCTACCTCTGGCAAAGCTGAGGGCAGATGTATTTCGTATAGGCTTAACAGTTTTGAATACTGGTTAGATGAAAATTTTATTACATTAAATGTCAGCAGAATAAACAAAAAATTCATATTTCAGATTGTGTTCACTACTAGTATAGTATATCTACTAAGAACAGACAGCTCTGAATTTAGTCATTAAAATGTGGTTAGGTCATTCAGTTTAATAAGCAGTACTGATGTTCTAAAATATTAACATTTTAAATAATTTTTAAATATGATTCTCAAATAAAGTATGGCTTAAAATCAATTCTCTTATTTTTCTTAATATACATAGCAGATTGCTTATTTGGCTTATAGTTCATAGAAAATATTGAAGCTTCTGGCTCATAGCACACATGGAAAACTGCAATTTCCTCCTGTTTGGCATCACTGCCTCTCCCAGATGCCTTCCCATCAATTAGTCACACTGAAATAAAAATGATCTTTCAACATGCAAACATAATCATGTACCTTCTATACCCCTCACGACTTTCTAAGTTGTTAATGTGCCATTTGTTTTGGAATATCACCCATATCTTAGGAAAGGATCTCTACATGAACTAGCATTTTCCTTCTCCAGCTTCAAATCTGATCACTCAACTACCCCCCACCTTCGTAGGTAGACTAAGTTATTTACTCCAGGTAGACTAACTTATTTTGCATTCTGTAATTTCGTAATCTTTCTCCCTTATTTGGGGTCCATTTATGTGTACTGCATTTTCTTTCACCTGGAAATATTTTACTTACATTTTATTATTTTATATGTCATTTCATCTAATAAGCCTTTTCTATTTAAAAATTACTATTTCTTTTCTCATTACAGCATTTAATATACCATATCTCCGTCTGTGTACTTGTTTGTACTCCTTTCTGAATTTAGGTGTTTTTTCAAGAAATATTTGTCACACTCAACGATTATATATCTACTACCTAGAGTAGTAACTTGCCAAAAGTTACTAAATGTTTACAAGTTGCATTCAGTAGAGCTCATATAGTAAAGTGTCACATTGCATTCTAAATGTAATTTCTACATGGTTTTAATACACGCTGTGAATACAAACACAGAGTCTCTGCTATTGATTTATTCAAAATATCTGACTTTAAATAAGATTGTTATTTTCTATGTTAAATGTACATACCACTGAAATAAGATCTTCTGATATGCCTCTCTGTATTAATTTTTAAATATTCACTTTTATTTTACCTAAGTTCTCCTGTAGAAATATCTACCTAGACATGAGAATACAGACGTACATGTTTTAAATAAATTTTCTAAATAACATTTTTATCATTTTATTAATCAATTTATCCTAAAGACAATCTTTTAAGCTTTGAATTTTATTCACATGTAGTACCAGCAATAGGTACAATCTATAGATCTGAACATGCAGTTCCATTTCTAATAAGAAGGATTCCTATGGCAACAACAAATACATCATCAGTAGGACAAAACTGTCCTGTATTACCATTGCCTAATCACAGCTCACGTTCTTATTAATGGGCGAACAATCCCACCCTTAGTGAAGGCTGCTTCATAATGAAGAACCAATATTTTACAACGAAGTGCTAATATCTAAGGACCAAACAAACAGTGGAATTGCCATGAATACTTGGCCACCACATTGCAGTGATCTCTGTGATAAACTTTCTGACACCTCTTGCTTAAGATCCCAATGGTCAGAGGGATCATGAAGATCACTGAGCCTCACTTTCACTGTCTCCATGCATAAAGAAAAGTCAAACTCCATCAGAAGTTCTGCCTTTCTGCCCATGAGATGTTTCTGTCTTCCTATGCTTATCTTAAAATTCCTGCATTACCACTTGGAAGATACCATCCCAGTTTCCTAGGCTAAGGTGACTAATCCAGCTATATTTAGCCCAACAATTCGTGTGGTCAGAACATGACATCTATGGCCTGTCATGGGGGCAGGGGAGAAGGGCCACCTGGAATTGTGCCCTTGGGAATTTTATCTAAGAAATTCTAATGAGCTGATTTACAGGATTGGCAAATTGATGCATCTAAACGAGTCTTACGTACAGAAATTCCAGAGAAACCATGATAGCCAACCCTATGAGTAAGAAAATTTAAATTCGGTAGAGAGAAAAATAGATGAGATTGCAGACTGGGCTATGAAGGTCACATAAAAATGAAAATAATTCATACCCACCACAAGGGAAGAGAATTCTTTACCTATGGGCATGTTATTGGATAAATTCAGTATTTTCAAGCTACAGAAACAAACTATGCCTAACAAAATTAGGAAATAATTTATTGAAGTAGAGCACCAAAT
>NW_012108586.1:1090092-1091831 GCF_000951045.1 Mandrillus leucophaeus
TCTTTTCTTTTCTTTTCTTTTCTTTCAACACAAAGTCCCCAAAAGTAGTTTTTATATAGTCAGTTTGATTTCCCTGACTATAGAATACCTTTATTGGCAAAATATATGCCAGTATATTCAGCTCTGGATTACTAAATAACATCTGTAAAAATAAATGTATACCTGGATACAATGAAGTAAAATCATAGCTCAAGAATCACATTATTTTTAAAATGAGAGAGAAAAGGCTGATTGTTGCCTATAAAGATAAGATTTCTAAGTACAATTCCTCATTAGCAAATATATACCTAACAGAAAAACATGTAGTAATAGTTTCCAATTGTTGGGGTTTGAGGGGGATAACACTTAGTTTAGATATTTACATCTAAATTAGCCATCATTTAAGAATGAAGTCAAAATATGCTTAATTTTTTTTTTGTTTGTTTGTTTGAGACAGAGTCTCACACCCAGGCTGGAGTGAAGTGGCACAATCTCAACTCACTGCAGCCTCCACCTCCTAGGTGCAAGCAGTTCTCCTACCTCAGCCTCCCATATAGCTGGAATTACAGGCACATGCCACCACACCTGGCTAATTTTTTTAATTTTTATTTTTAATAGATACGAGGTTTTGCTATGTTGGTCAGGCTGGTGTTGAACTCCTGGCCTCAGGTGATCCACCTACCTGAACCTCCCAAAGTATTGGGATTACAGGCATAAGCCACCACACCAGGCCAGAATATACTTAATTATTAATGTGGAAAAAAATTAGAGAATTTACCATTTACAGAACCTCACTAAGAAAACTATCATAGAAAATCCTTTACAGAGAAGAAAAATAACCCAAAGGAAAAATGGGTGGCTTCTAGCTAGCATACTGGAATTCCTCATTAAATCTGCTACAAATGAGAGATAGAGGTGATGTTACAAAAAAAAAAAAAAATCACTTGTTTTAACAGATGGCAAAAATTTGAGAATTCATGGATTCCTCCTTTGCCTAACAAGTACAGCAGACATGATTTAATGACAAGCCTACACAGCTTCTCAGAATTTCAGAATTTTGAAAAAAAGTAAAAGTTTATATATCCAGAAACAAAACAAGAATTTCTGATTATAGATCTTAATACTTTCTCTTGTCCTATGCTGCTATTTATTAAGAAAATATTGTATCTAACACCCACTAGAGGTTGTCCTATGATGAATAAATTATCTGAAAATATTTAAGATAAGTTTATGTCTGCTGTATTATTTCAAAAGCATGTGTGATAACTAAATGATGAATTATGTTAACAAAAAACTTCGCCAAAATTAAAGCAAATAAGTTATTTCTCATGAGCAAGCAAAATCACATAGCTTTACTGATATCAAGCTTTTATTTTTAAACTGAAATGATTCAAAATAGTTTGTCTAAACGGGCACAGCCTTATGGCGATGTAGCACACAGAACTGGGAAAAAAAACTGAATTAAAAAATCGTATTTCTTCACTACCAGAAAAAAAATATATATATATTAATTTGAAATCAAAATGGTGTCAGTACAAACTACATGTCTGTTAAACGATTCTATCTGTAGAAATTGAAATATAATATTTGAAAGTGTTTTCTCAATGGGTAAGACCTACAGTTTAATTTCTTTAAGCTCTTAGAAATAAAGTGGAGTAGAATACACTCCTGTGAAGGTCATAATGGGAAACCAGAGGTGACTATACAAAGCCACCCATTTCACTGTGTTTTATTAACATGCAATAAAATTCAGCAGGCCG
>NW_012108586.1:1092921-1095336 GCF_000951045.1 Mandrillus leucophaeus
ACGCACCTGTAATCAAAGCTACTCAGGAGGCTGAGGCAGGAGAATCACTTGAACCCGGGAGACAGAGGTTGCAGTGAACTGAGATCATCCCACTGTGCTCCAGCCTGGACAACAGAGTAAGACTCCATCTCAAAAACATAAATAAATAAAAATTAAATAAATAAATAAACAAACAAATAAATTATAGATCTATAGATAGATGGATAGATAGATCTACACTGTTGTTTCATTTAAAAAGGAATCATCCATATGATAATTTTGAACTGTTCGTCATCTGAGAAATCTTTAAATCTTTAGATTGTTTTATGTTTTTGTGTTATTTTTCCATCATTGCTTTTTTCTCTTCCCTTTACTTTTTACTCCATTTTCAAAGTATTTCTCTTATGAGCCGACTTGGTTTCTGTGCAATCTGTCTGGTATAACTTATACTATGCAGTGACCTCAGCAAATTTCCTTCCTGAGTCCTTTGAAAAAGCAGCAAGATTGGTAACAAGAAATTCATTGTTTACTCTTTTTTTTCCCTGCTACTTAAAATTTGGAGAAAACATCATGCATAAAACATTTTGTGTGACCACCCTCACTATGCCCCTTGGTATATTTTAGGGACTTATTCTCAAAGCCTCTATATGGCCTGAAGTTTTGCTAACATATCGAATAAAGACTTGAAAGTTCTTTGCTCTGTGCCCCCAGTCTCTAAGACAAAATTTGTGGACTGCTTTTAAAAGTCAATTTTAAAACTTTAGCCCTTGGTAAAGACTAAATTAAACACAGCTTGAAAAGGGTTGAACATGACAAAATAATAGTTCAAGGAGATTTAGAGATACTGTCAGAAGTTATGCTGAAGTTAGAAGAAACAATTTAAAGGTTATTCCAAGGAACTTGCAGTTCTCATTTTAATGCTAATGAACCAAGAAATATTAGGCTAAGGGAGTTAATCTTTATTCAGAGCATTCTAATAAATTAAATGAAAAAGGTGCAGATTTGATGCAACTTGCAAATGCTGGTTTCAATAATTGTCACAACAGTTGAGTACTGCATTTATCTCATCAGCACTACTAAATTTACCTTTCTCACTAATATTGATTTTCTTTTTATCGCATCATTTTAATGGCATTTTAGTCAAAATGAGGATTTCCCCCTGAAGCACTTGGGGGAAATAGTATAATATCTTTATTTATAGAGCAATGTATACTAAATGGTAGAAACTAGTGAGGAGTCATTTTAAAATGCACTGAACATGCTCTTCTATAATCAAGGATCGTCCCTTTGAAATACTTATGAATGTTAGTCTTCTTAATTTTCTTCATTCTAGAATGTAGGTTTTTCAAACAGTGTTTGCAAAATTATTACTAGTCAACAACAATATGTATTCTATTGCACTGTACCTAAGTAAGGTGATATCTATAGTACCTTCTTTTCTGTATTTCACTCTGAACTCCCTACCAATTTCCCATGAATCCTCTTCTCCCTATCCAATGTCATTAATTTTTTTTCTTGAATTTGCATAGCAATAAAATGATACATCCAAATATTAGAATATGGAACAATTCCTCTCAACATTTTTCAAATGTTTTACTCAAACAAATCTGTATAATACTTGAATATAAATACGAGATTTCTTCTGATATGAGGTAACCAGCCTATGCCTCTAGTAAACCCAGGCCCTCAGAAAAAAGTTATCCATATGTTGGCACAGATGTAACTCACTTTAGGCATACCAGAAATCAAATGTAATAAACAAGTATTTATAGTCCTTTCTGGTGTAGTTTAATTTTTTTTACTTCAACTTGAGGCTTCTTAAGCCTTCTCTGCATGTTGTCTCACTTTCTTTCATAAGAGGGTAAAGAAATAATTCAGTTTGTCATTGGTTGGATTTTTATGGTACTCACAATGTATTTGTAAAAGACATCACATTAATTTTATGATCCCCTATGTGACATGTTTCAATGAAACCTTCTTGGAAAAGTTCTTAATGCAAAAGAAATTTCACAGAGAATACTGGGGATAATAAATATGGAAAACGAAGCCATTTTAGGTTTAGGGATAAGTGTGAAAGTGGGACAGAGCCTGATTATATTACTAGAAAATAATTTTCAATTTGGAGGTTATAATGAACTATCATTTTTTATAAAAGTGACCTTTATAAAAAATGAAGAGGCGTGCCTTCTCCTTTAGCAAGAATATTGCATTAATAATTGTCATCCTGCAATTAGAAGAAAAGTAGGCTTTCAATTCTTATAACTTTTCTCTAAAACATTGGCACATGAAAAGAAGTGCCCTGGACAGATGGGAAATTAGCATGTCATAAAAATCTATAATAGATGGGCTGTTGCTGTCAATCTTATGAAACTAATTACATCACAATGAATTTTCCCGCAAATTACCATGGACTTACAAGGAAAAATATTATGCATG
>NW_012108586.1:1096696-1115594 GCF_000951045.1 Mandrillus leucophaeus
CTCATGCCATCTCTGTTTGTCCCATCCGGGATCTGAATCATCCTTTTGTCCAGCTCATCCACACTGTCTACACTACCTGCCCATTAGTCTCTTAGATTTCTTGGTTATCAGATTGATTGTCACAGTATGGCAGTGCCTGTCTTCAAGTAAGCTTTAATTTACTTAATAATGGCCCGAAAGTGAAAGAGTAATGATGCTGGCAATTCAGATATTCCAAAGAGAAGACATAAAGTGCTTCCTTTAAGTGAAAAGTTGAAAGTTCTCTGTTTAATAAGGAAAAAAAAAATCTTATGCTGAGATTGCTAAGCTCTACAGTAAGAACGAATCTTCTATACAGGAAATCGTGGAAAAGGAAGAAGAAATTTGGATATAGTATACATATAATTTAGTAGTATCCATGGTTTCAGCTGTCCAGTAGGGGCCTTGGCCACAGATAATGGATGACTACTGTATGCTCAGTGTAATACATACTAGTTAATTAGCAATCTCTTCAACATATTTTTGAAAAAGTATAAATACAACTATGTGTGTTCTATATGTATTTATGCACATATGTATACACGTATTTATGTATGCATATATACCTATGTCTACATTACATATATAATTTTCAAACATTGAACTTTTTACATTTTAATGATAATAATATTAATAAAATAACTGATATTGAGATGTTCTATGTTTTATTCTGTGTAGAACCACTTCAAATATTATCTGAAATCATATCCACAGTACACATAACAAAATAGATGTCACAAGATGATGTTATCTGTGCTTATACATCATATACTTATCCAGTATTATTAACTTTATAGCATCTAAATGCCAAATAACATTTTACTTCTCACTCCTAGAACCTCTGTTAATATATGTGTCGAATATGTGCTTTGAAGTTCATCAAAAGTAATTAGAATCCTATTCACTAGTCATTGAGATTACATATGCAACAGTGCCTGCCATGTAAGATGTTCCTCCTGCAGATAGTATCTTCAAACATATATATGTATAGTAAATGGACTCAGCAGATTTTTAACAAAGAATTTACCCTTTATTAAATACATTTCTTGCAAAATTAAACAAGATAGCTGATATGTATTTATTCTGCAATAATTATGATGGAAAGCATGCATTCACATTCATGTATATTCTATAGGCATAATGTTCTATGTAAAAGAAAACATTTTAAACAGCTTATAATAAATATGACATTTTTTGATATCTTTAACACACGTTGTCTCCACAGAAGTAAAAGGAATTTTATAAAATCATTATGATCACTGCAAGGAAATTCCCACTTCTTATTTAAGTTTGAGCTTCCATATGTCCCTTTTACAGCATCTCAGAGAGTGTTGATGGAGTGAAGCACCATGTTCCTCACTCATTTTCACGTTTCACATTTTCATATTATCTCCCTGCCATTTGAATCACTCTATCTTGGGCTCCCAGGACCTCCTCTTCTCCTCATGTTTTCAAAGGCATATTTAAGGACTTTTTTTCTTTCTTTCTTTTTTTTTTTTTTTTTTACTACTGAACATATGGGAAAGTTTTTAGTTTGAATTTTCTTGTTCAGTCAGTATTAACTTCTGAAACTGTAGCTTATTGATTTTTTTCACGAATAACTTAATTTTATTTTTAATTAATGATAAGTTAAAAAGAAATAAAACTTTTTCAGGAAACAATTCCTATCTCCTACAGTTAAAAGTAAATATATATATACATGCACATATATCTCTGTATGTGTGTGTGTGCGTGTATATATATATATGGAGAGAGAGAGATACACATATGCACATATATATAAAATGAATATTGGATAAATGAATATGTATACATACATATACATACATGTTTATATATATTTAATATGTGTATATATTTATATATTTGTATATTTTTGTCAAACATTTATTAAAAATATGCAATATGCAAGATACAAATCAGGCTTATAAGCAAACTATTCCCTGAAATTATAGTCATGCACCACATAATGACTTCAGTTAACAACAAACCACATATATGATGATTTTTCAGAAGATTACAGTGGAATTAAAAAATTCCTATTGCTTAGTGACATCACAGCCATCATTAAGTCACAGCACAATTCATTACTCATGTGTTTGTGGTGAAGCTGGTGTGAACACACCTACTGCACTGCCAGTACTATAAAAGTATAACACATACAGTCATGTACAGCACATAATACTTGACAATAAATGACTATAGTTGCTGTTTTATGTATTTACTCTGCTGTTGTTTTAATCATTATTTTATGGTATACTCCTACTTATCAAAGAAAAAGGTTAAATGTAAAACAGCCTTAAGTAAGTCCTTCAGAAGGCATTTTATAAGAAGGCATTGTTATCATAAGAGATAACAGCCTCATGTACATTATTTTCCCTGAAGACCTTCTGTATTGGTCAGTTTTCACACTGCTGATATAAACATACTCAAGACTGGGCAATTTACAAAAGAAAGAGGTTTAATTGGACTTACAGTTTCATATGGCTAGAGAAGCCTCACAATCATGGCAGAAAGCAAGGGGGAGCAAGTCATGTCTTACATGGATGGTAGAAGGCAAATTGAGAGAGTTTGTGCAAGGAAACTCCTCTTTTTAAATCCATCAGATATTCTGGTGTTTATTCATTATCACAAGAACAGCAAGGGAAAGATCTGCTCCCCATGATTCAATTACCTCCCACCAGGTCCCTCCCACAACAAGTAGGAATTCAAGATGAGGTTTGGGTGGGGACACAGCCAAACTGTATCACCTTCCCAATGGACAAGACATGAAGGTGGAAGCTAGTAATATTGATGATCCTGACACTGTCTAAGTCTAGGCTAATGTGTTTGTTTGTGTCTTAGTTTTTTAACAAAAAGTTTTAAACATTTTTTTTAAAAATTTAAAATTTACAAAATAGAAAATAGCTTATTGAATAATTGTAGAAAGAAAATATTTTTGTACAGTTGTACAATGTATTTGTGTTTTAAGCTGTGTTATCACAAAAGACTCAAAAGTTTAAATAGTTAAAAATTTTGTAAAGTAAAAACTTATATGCATTTAAGATTAATTTATTATCGAAAAAATATAAATTTAGTGTAGCCTGAATATAGTGTTTATAATGCCTATTGTAGTGTACAGTAATGTTCTAGGCCTTTCACATTCACTCACCACTCACTCACTGACTCATCCAGGCAACTTCCAGTCCTGCAAGCTCTATTCATAGTAAGTGATCTGTGTAGGTGTACCAATTTTATCTTTTATAACTGTATTTTTACTGCACTATTTCTATGCTTAGATACTCAAATACTCATTGTGTTACAATTACCTACAGTATTCAGGACAGTAATCTGCTGTATGGAATTGTGGTCTAGGAGCAATAGCCCTTACTATACAGCCTAGATGTATTATAGGCTATAAAATATAGGTTTGTCTAAATACACCCTATGGTGTTACTACAATGAAATTGCTTAATGACATACTTCTTGGAATGTATTTCTGCATTTAATAAACAATGTATGACTATATTTGAGAAAGATTTTAAAGTATCTTAATGGCCCAAACTTTTTTAAATGACTTAAATGCTGACCTAGTACTTTTTTAGGTCTCCTGAAAATATGTTCTTTATGTTGCATCAAAGTAAGTCTGCCACTGGCTTGTGGTTAGTTTTTCAAAATATCATTTCTAACACTCTGATAGGGAGGATGGAGTTAACTCTGAAAAGACATTTATTTAAAAATTAGAATAATCACAGTTAACTCTTTCTGAAGAGTATTAAGCTGACTATAAAGAATCTATAAATTATGTAAATTAAACTAATTAATTATATACATTTTATTATATACATTTTATATATGTGTTTAAACACTGCATATTATATAGATATGCACAGGTATGCAGATATTTCAGATTCATTAAAGCAAAACATAAAATTTACTTTATGTTTCATTGCTTCATTGCATTACTATTTAGATATGTTTTAGTTAAATCCCAATTTTATACAAAAGCATAATTTTTACATTCTGTTTGATTTCCAGACACTTAAATTGATAGAATGGGCCAAGTTAAGGCCATATTTGCAATTTTCTTTTAAAGAAAGTGATGTTAAACTATGAACATATTAAAGAAATTTAGTAAAGCAGTGTAACTGCCTTCATTTAGTAAGGCTCAGCTAATTAAGGATATTGTGAAGGTCACCAAAACAGATTTTGAGTTGATATGAAAATTCATATATTCAGTGCTGATAATGTTCACAGTTTCTTTAGAAAGATGAAATGTAAACCTATAAAACCTCCACAGTCGGTAATGAATAATAGGCACTTTGGAAAAACCAGCTTTTCCAAAAACACTTTCCCATTGTTTTCTTGACTAGATAAGGTTAATTTGCTAGACCCCCTCCATAAACAGAACATAATCACATGGCTAAAGTCCATTTTAGCACATAATATACCCAGATTTCAAAATATTTAAACTGCTAAAGATAATAACAGCCACTGGTTTAACTGTTAATGTGATAGTGTAGTCATGAGAGATATATTAGTTTTGTATAATTTTCTTTCTAAATTAGAAATTAAGTCTTTATGATTTTTAGATTCAACAAAGAGAATTTTTTTTTGTTGTTGTTACTACACAGTAACCCCTAAGTGGTTGTCAGTTCCCCTTGTCAATTTTACTTAGACGATCAGAAATTTCATCTTGTGTTAGTTTGACACATATCTTCTGGGTGACTCCAGGAAAGCTGAAGCCAACCCGTGCTGCAATGCTGGGCTCTGAGTTAGTCCTGGTAATCTTAACCCTTTCAGGAGTTTTGCATTTGGGTTAGGAAATACCTAATCTAATATTCAATGAAAAAATATTTTATTGTTAAGTTGTTTTCCTAGATGTGAACATATACCTATCTAACTTCAGCAGTATCTGCTGCCCCATGGAACCTTGAGGGAAATCATCCTGGGCCTGAAACTCACAAAGAGGGAAGCAGACCTGAAATTATCCCACAGAAATGGTTCAGAATTGATTCTTTTTTTTTTTTTTTCCTGAAATTCCACTTTTTACAGATTAAAAAAAAAAAAAAAAAAAAACTGTGACAGTGATAGATTCTCATATTGTTTTTATTACTCCCCGGGCGAGTGGTTAGGGAGAATGTAGCTAATAAGGTAGTTTATTTTCTTTTATCAGAATGGGTAAAAAAGCAGTATTCACATTCTTCAGAGGGCATTCCCAGTGTTGTAAGCTCTGAAATAACTTCAGACTAGATAGGATGTGTGTTTGTCATAAATGCATAGTTTTTATAAGAAAATAATATATTTTTTTTTACAATTCTGCAACTTGGGAGGAAAACTACATAACATAAAGTCTTGCATTTCTCCAGCTATGAAAGTCAGCATGTCTTCTTTTGATTAAAAATAAAGAAATGAGACAAGTTTATTAGATAAATTTAGAATGTTTATTTTCTCCTGGTGAATTGAAACCTTTGTCATTATATAATGGCCCTTTCTAAACCCGGTAATACTATTTCTACTTTCAAGTCTATTTTGAAGACTAAAATTTAACCACAAAGGATTTCTTTTCAATTATCTTTCCTCACTATAACTTTGTACAGTTCTTATATTGTACCGTTCACATTATCAAATTTGATATCATATTTAAAAATGTCAAAGTTGAATTCTGCTGTTAATAGCTTCTAATGTCTTTAATCATGTATTCCACTTTTTTTTTTTTTTTTACTTTTTTTTAAGTTCATATTTAACTGGTTTAAATGTTTAACAATCATGAGGACTATATTTTCAGACTGAGTTTCTCCAGATATAAATTGTATTTACATCTTCTGAAGGACCTTGGACACTATCAGTTTGATTTTATTTTAGCTTAATCTGTAACTTTTAGCTTTTCTGTATTTTACATGTATGTATATTTGGATCCCAAGACTTTGTGATAGCAAGACCACAGATCGACAGGTGGATGAAAATCTCTTCCTTCCTTTCTTCCTTCCCTCCCCTTCCTTCCTTCCTTTCTTTCTTCCTTCCTTCCTTCCTTCCTTCCCTTTCTCCCTTCCTCTTTCTTTTTTTTTTTCTCTTTTTAAAAATATTTTATTCTTGAGTGGATGCCTAGATAGGTACTATAGATCACTTATAATCACCCTGTGCTTCTATTTAATTTTATTTTCTCTTGCCCATTATTATACTGGGCAAACTAAGTTTTTGATAAACCTGGGTTTATATAGTGATATAGTTTGGCTCTCTGTCCCAACCCAAATCTCATCTTGTGGCTCTCATTATTCCCATGTGTTGCAGGAGGGACCCAGAGGGAGATAATTGAATCATGAAGGTGGGTCTTTCCCATGATGTTCTCATGATAGTGAATAAGTCTCATGAGATGTGATGGTTTTAAAAGTGGGATTTCCCCAGCACAAGCACTCTCTCTGTGCCTGACACCATCCATATAAGATGTGACTTGCTCCTCATTGCCTTCCACCATAATTGTGAGGCCTCCCCAGCCTTGTGTAACTGTACATCCATTAAACCTCTTTTTCTTCCCAGTCTCTGGTATGCCTTTAGGAGCAGCATGAAAACGGACTAATATGACAAATTGGTACCAGGAGTAGGTGCTGCTGAAAAGATACCCGAAAATGTAGATGCAACTTTGGAACTAGGTAACAGGCAGAGGTTGGAACTGTTTGGAGGACTCAGAAGAAGACAGGAAAATGTGGGAAAGTTTGGAAATTCATAGAGTCTTGTTGAATGGCTTTGCCAAAAATGTTGATAGTGATATGGACAATAAAGTTTTGGCTAAGATGGTCTCAGATGGAAATGAAAAACTTGTTGGGAACTGGAGAAAAGGTGACTCTTGCTATGTTTCAGCAAAGAGACTGGAGACATTTGCCCCTGTCTTAGAGATTTGTGTAACTTTGAAGTTGAGAGAGATGATTTAGGGTATCTGGCAGAAGAAATTTCTTAGTAGCAAAGCATTCAAGAGGTGACTTGTGTGCTATTAAAGGCATTCAGTTTTAAAAGGGAAACAGAGTATAAAATTTCAAAAAATTTGTGGCCTGACAATGCAATAGATAATAAAATCCCATTTTCTGAGGAGAAATTCAAGTCAGTTGCAGAAATTTACATAAGAAGAAGCAGAATGTTAATCGCTGAGACAATGGGGAAAATGTCTCCAAGGTATATAAGAGATCTTTGTAGCAGCCTCTCCCATAACAGACCCAGGGGCCTGGGAGGAAAAAATGGTTTCATGGGCTAGGCCCAGGGTCCCCATACTGTGTGCAGCCTAGGAACTTGGTACCCTGAATTCTAACCTCTCCAGCCATGGCTGAAATGGCTGAAAGGGGCCAACAGAGAGCTTAGGCCATTACTTCAGAAAGTGAAAGTCCCAATCCTTGGCAGCTTTTCTGTGGTGTTGAGCTTGCGAGTGCATAGAAGTCAAGAACTGGTGTCTGAGAACCTCCTCCTAGATTTCAGAGGATGTATGGAAACACCTGGATGTCCAGGTAGACGTTTGAAGCAGGGGTGGTGCCCTCATGGAGAACCTCTGCTAGGGCAGTGAGGAAGGGAAATGTGGGGTTGTTCCCCCATTGTATCTCAGAAGTAACTAAGTTGCTTTTGATTTTCCAGGCTCATAGGTGGAAGGGACTTGCCTTGTCTCAGATGAGACATTAGACTGTAGACTTTTGAGTTAATGCTGAAATGAGTTAAGACTTTGGGGGACTGTTGGGAAAGCATGATAGGTTTTGAAATGTGAAAACATGCCATTTGGGAGGGGACAAAGGGTGGAATGATATGGTTTGTCTGTGTGTTCCCACCCAAATCTCATCTTGAATTGTAGCTCCCGTAATTCTCACATGATGTGGGAGGGACCCAGTAGGAAATAATTGAATCATAGAGGCAGGATTTTCCTGTGCTGTTCTTGTGATAGTGAATAAGTCTCAAGAGATCTGATGGTTTTAAAAATGAGAATTTCCCTGTGCAATCTCTCACTCTTTGCTTGCTGCCATCCATGTAAGATGTGACTTGCTCCTTCTTGCCTTCCACCATGACTCTGAGGTCTCCCCAGCCTTGTGTAACTAGAAGTCCATTAAACTTCTTTTGCTTCCCAGTCTTGGGTATGCCTTTATCAGCAGCATGAGAATGAACTAATACATATAGTTATTTCAGCTCCAGCATCTCATTTGAGTGAGTACAAGACCTCAGCTTCTTAACTCTATATGACCATTAAAATTAAGTGTGCTTTTTCACCCATTCTGATGAAGAGGTATCTCACCTTGCAAATCACATTCTCTCTGTTAGTTCTCCTTGAAGGTAATAACAAAAATATTGGAATCCATCCTTGTCAACGAATTTACTGCAGTCCCAGAATTATTTATTACTTTTTATCTCTGGATGTCTTCTTTTCTGTGTCTATCAATCTAAAACTTTAACATTAAATTTAATTAAATTATTTCCCATCTTCTCAATTTACACTTAGTCTCATAATTTATGTAGCTATAGTGTTGAAACAGAGCACAGTATTTTTATTGTCTCTTTCTTCATCTTTCTCACTCATTCTTTTCTTTCTGCATCTATTTTCCTTCTCTGGTATAAACCTAAGAGGAGGGATTAGGGTAGAGCTAGTGTGCTGCTTGTAACGTGTAACTCAACAAATTTATTTAATTTTGCAGTCTAGTATAAAGAATTGGGAAAATACATTAATCAAGCTTTAATAAAATGCATGTTTCAGGGCTATAACATACATTATAGTACGCAAAGGAAAGATGATATGCAAATAACATCTATAGAATACTGTACATAAAATCAATTTGTTGGTTACAGCAAGTTAAAAAATATAAAAATGAAAAGAAAATTTTGAATTTTTGAATGTATCTGATGGTTAAAAATCTTAGGGAAGTAAATAAACTTTATTTCTAATTTTATTTCCTATTCAAAGAAAATTTAGATTAGTTGATCTCTAATTCTCTATAAACATAAAATCAAAATTTTGTTGTCATAAATTATATTTATTCTCACAGTGCAAATATTTCCATTATATTCTATAATAGTGTAAAGATGAGATCTGCACCTTTTAATAATCAACCAGTAATGTGAATAGCAAGCAGACAAACCATATAAGTATGCACTAGATAATGATTTGAGATTATTTTTTCCTTTCCTCTCTAGTTTATATAATTGAAACTGCTACAGATGGCCCCAGACTTATAATGATTTGACTTATGATTTTTTACTTTATGATACTGCAAAAGTGATATGCATTTAGTAGAAACCATACAACCATTCTGTTTTTCACTTTCATGCAAGATTCAATTAATTACATGAGATATCCAACACTTTATTATAAAATAGCCTCTATGTTAGATGATTTTTCCCAACTATATGCTTATGTAAGTGTTCTGAGCATGTTTAAGGTAGGACAGGCTAAGCTATGATGTTCAGTAGATTAGATATATTAAATGTATTTTTGAATTATAATATTTTCAATTTACAGTGGCTTTAACAGGATGTAATATCATTGTAAGTCGAAGCACATTGGTATATGCCCATCCATCAAGAGAAAAGCAAATTGGATCTTCCCTTCCAAAAAAAATACTCTGAGAGTCTTGCTATTCTTTTGAAATTAGCAGGATTGCTTCTTCTTTCAATATTAAAATACTCAGTAAATGCTGAATCAATTTAAGCACTTAATTAAAATTAAATGAAAGACTAAGGCTAAAATTATGCAACTAAGGAAATTATTTCAAATGTTTTAACTCTCTGAATCCAGGTGAAAAATTGTGTTAAGTTCATAGGAAATATTCTTAATGGTTCTAATATAATTGTCAATTATCAGGGTAAAGAGAATTGGATGCCAACAACCTTGTTCTATCTTTTGTTAAAAAGAAAAATTTCAGAGCCCAAAGTTGGAAAAAATTAAGAAAAAAAATGAATTCAAGTAGGCATATATATATATATACACACACACACACTTGCTTTATTTTCTACTTAGATATTTACCTTAGATTGGTCATCAAAGAATATTTTCAAATATTGTTTAAAATATTCTTAATACATAAATACTCTCATATACTTTGTTTTTTTTATGAGTTTCTAAATAGCTCAAAGTCCACGTTATTGTGACTTAGGTTGGGAACATGTTAAAAGTTTGTAGTTATTCTATGAGGCCAGCACCACTCTTATATCAAAACCTTGCAGAGACACAATAAAAAAGAAAACTTCAAGCAAACGTCCTTGAAAAACATCAACGCAAAAATCCTCAATAAAATACTTGCAAACTAAACTTAGCAGCACGTCAAAAAACTAATTCGCCACAATCAAATAGGCTTCATCTCTGGGACTCAAGGCTGGTTCATCATATGCAAATCAATTAATGTGATTCATCACATAAACCAAACTAAAGGCAAACACATCACATAATTATCTCAATTGATACAGAAAAGGTTTTCGATAAAATTTAACACCCATTCATGTTAAAAATTCTTAATAAACTAGGTATTAAATAAACTTACCTCAAAATAATAAGAGCCATCTATGACAAACCGACAGTTAATAACCTGCTGAATGGGCAAAAGCTGGAAGCATTCCCCTTGAAAACCAGCACAAGACAAGGATGCCAAATCTCATCACTCCTATTCAACATATTATAGGAAATCCTAGCCAAAGCAATTAGGCAAGAGATAGATATAAAGGACATTCAAATAAACGAAAGGAAGTCAAACTATCCCTATTTAAAGACAACATGATTCTACATTTTGGAAACCCCATAGTCTCAGCAAGAAACTCCTTCAACTAATAAACAACATCAGTGGGGTTTCTGGATACAAAATCAATGTACAAAAATGAGTCTCATTTCTATACAGAAAACAACCAAACCAAGAGCCAAATCAGAAAGGCAAGCCAATTCACGTTTGCTACAAAAACAATAAAATACCTAGTAATAGAACAAACCAGTGAGGTGAAAGCTCTCTACAATGAGAATTACAAAACACTTCTCAATGAAATCAGAGATGACACAAATAAATGAAAAAAAAAAATTGCATGCTCATGGATAGGAAGAATTAATATCATTAAAATAACCATACTGACCAAAGCAATTTACAGATTCAATGCTATTCCTATCAAACTAAAAATGACATTCTTTATAGAACTAGAAAAAATCTATTTTAAAATTTAAATAGGAACAAAAAAGACTGAATAGTCAAGGCAATCCTAAGCAAAAAGAACAAAGCTGGAAGCATCACATTACTGAATTTTGAACTATACTATAGGGTTACAGTAACCAAAAAAGCATGGTACTGGTATAAAAACAGGCACATAGACCAATGAAACAGAACAGAGAGCCCAGAAATGAGGTCACACACCTATCACCATCTGATCTTCAATGAAGCTAACAAAACAAGCAATGGGGAAAAGACTCCCTGTTCAATAAATAGTGCTGGGATAACTGGCTAGTCATCACCAGAATATTGAAGTTGGACCCCTTCCTTACACTTTATACAAAAATGAACTCAAGATGGATTAAAGATTTAAATGTAAACCCCAAAACTATGAAAACCCTGGAGACAGCCTAGGCAATAACATCCGGGACAGAAGAATGGGCAAAATTTTCACGGTAAAGACACTGAAAGCAATCACAACAGAAGCAAAAATTGACAAATGGCATCTAATTAAATTTAAGAGCTTCTGCACAGAAAAATAAACTATCAGCAGAGTAAACATACAATCTAAAAAATAGAAGAAAATATTTGCAAACTGTGCTTGAGAAAGGTTTAGTATCCAGCATCTATAAGGAACTTAAACGAAATTACAAGAAAAAAAAAAAACCAGCCCCTTTTGAAAAGTGAGCAAAAAACATGAACAGACGCTTTTCAAAAAAAGACATAATCCAAAATAATTACCTCATCTCAAGATCCTTAATTTAGTCACATCCATATCGTACCTTTGCATATATAAGGTAAGCACATTCACAGAATCTGGGGATTAGTACAAGGGTGTCTTGGGGCAGAACATTATCTGCCTACCACATCTCTGCACTGGAAACAACCAGCATTTTGCTTTTACAAACTTTCTTTAATTTATAAAGGAATCCCCAATGCTAACCCTAATGATTCTCAAATAGTGAATCTGTGTATGATGTACTACCTGAAATTTCTTTTTCTTTCTTTCTCTCTTTCTTTTTCTCTCCTTCTCTCCTTCCTTCCTTCCTTCCTTCCTTCCTTCCTTCCTTCCTTCCCTCCCTCCCTCTCTCTCTCTTTTCTTTCTTTCTTTCTTTCCTTCCTTTCTTTCTTTCTTTCTTTCTTTCTTTCTTTCTTTCTTTCTTCCTTCCTTCCTTCCCTCCCTCCCTCTCTCTCTCTTTTCTTTCTTTCTTTCTTTCTTTCTTTCTCTTTCTTTCTTTCTTTCTTTCTTTCTTTCTTTCTTTCTTTCTTTCTTTCTTTCTTTCTTTCTTTCTCTTCTTTCTTTCTTTCTTTCCTTCCTTCCTTCCTTCCTTCCTTCCTTCCTTCCTTCCTTCCTCCCTCCCTCCCTCCCTCCCTCCCTTCCTTCTTTCTTCAACTCTTATAAATATCCCCCCATGAAATTTAGGATATGGGAAGTAAACACAAAGACTCATAAGCTACATGTGATTTTTGTTCTATCTCATATTTTTGTCTTTCCTGTGAAAATGAACAACAAAATAAACATTAGGGAAAATAAAAGAGAAAAAATATAGATTGGTACTCAAAATATCATAAAAAAGCATATATTAATATTCATAAAACCTAAGATTAATTGCTATAAGAAACTAAAATTATGTAACACTGAAACATTTAAAAAACTAAAATCTATAACACAGATAATTATAACATCTTAATTATGTTAAAATGATGTTTCCATCAGCTAAAGCAGAATTGAAAGTAGAATACTTCACAAATACAGATAATGAATATGGGTAATCAAATTCCTTAAATAAATTTACCTTATTGCACAAATTATTCACTTAATTATCATTTTGGCCTGTTGTCTTTAGATGATCACTCATTTCTCATGTGTGCAATTTTCCTCAGTTAGAACATGTAACTAATATGATAGGGATGGAGTTTTCTAAATGTTGTTGTATTGGAATTTGTGCCCAATGCTAAGTTTTTGCGGTACATCATGTTGTTTCATAACTTTTTTTAAGGATAAACTGTTTCCTCTGCCTGAAATCACCTACTGTTGTTATGGGAACTCATTCCTAGAACCTCGTCCAGTGCTAGCACAAACTAAATCTCCAAAGTTATTGAACTAAATAATTTGGAGAAACCCAATAAATAATGTATATAGATGGTCAAAACTATGAAATGACTATACAATTATATTAGAGTAACTGATACTTTAAGAGAACCAACCAAATACTCTTTCTTCATTTTATTCAAAACAGTGAAATATTTTGCATTTAGCTTTAGGGTCATATCACTCAAGATGTGCTATGGGAGTTTTCAAATTTTTATGAATGAAATTTACTGCTTTTCAGATAATCCTAGAATATCTCCCTCAAAATACATCTCTTTCCTGTAAAACTGCATTGTACACAAGAAGCCACCAAAAAGTGAGTTTATGCCATTGGAGAATACAGAGCAATTGAAAGATTTCCTAAATCTGCATAATAGAAGATGTGGGAATGTTCTACTTCTTAATAAAAACATTTTGTATGTCTGCATATAGCATTCTCAGTTAAAAACAAAGTCTTTAAATCATTTCAAAATATCTCCACATTAAAGTGATTTTGTCAAATGCATATTAAAATATATGTTTATGTACTACACTGGACAATGAAGAACAGTAATAAAAATGTAAACCCAGGAACAATCCATACTAAAATGGTATTTTAACATTTAAATTCATTTATATCTTAAACTACTCATGTAAGATATTTGAAACAAAGCTACAGCTATGAAAAGAGTAGTTGAAGGCAAAGACTGAGGGAGCATTTTGCTTTTCCGAGGCCATTTTCCTTTTTTTTTTTTTTTTTTACATACACCCTTATGTAATACGTAGACTCTTTTCTCACTTCAAACCATTTGCCCCTTTGTCAAACAAACTTGAAATTGTTAAAAAAATTTAAGTGATTTAGTATGATAATCCTTTTGAAGTGAACTTTAAATATTAGTTTCACAGAAACATGATTTTAAAAATATAATGTGATTTTTTTATTGTCATTTAACATAAAATCTAAAGTGGAAAGATGTAACAGAGATTTATTTTATCCATCACCCTACCTATGACTTAAAAAACTATATTTATAGATAGTGGTAGGTTGGAGTGGTGTCCTCTGAAGAGCAATTTTCCCTCTATCATCTTAACTCTGTATTCTATGAAATCACATTGGGCATGGTGGCGCCTGCCTGAATCCCAGACCTTTGGGAGGCCAAGGTAGGCAGATCATTTAAGGTCAGGAGTTTGATACCAGCCTGCTCAACATGGTGTAACCTCGTCTCTACTAAAAATACAAAAATTAGCTGGGTGTGGTGGCATACACCTGTAGTCCCAGATACTCGGTAGGCTGAGGCAGGAGAATTGCTTGAACCTGGGAGACAGAGGTTGAAGTGAACTGAGATTATACTCCTGCACTCCAACGTGGGCAACAGAGCAAGACTTTGTCAAAAAAAAAAAAAAAATCACATGAATAGCTTTAAATCGGCAACTTTGGGGATAGTTTATAAAGCCACAGACGCTATGAATCTCCCACTGGAGAACTGATTGTTAACCATTTATCACCACACCACATAAGTATACTAGTAATCTCTGTATTGCCTTAATCTCTAGACTATATGCTAAGATGAAATGTTTCAAATGGGCAGAGCAGCCTCTCATATTTTTGAACTAATATAATTTAGTGATTGTGAGCAGGTAACTTCTTTGGTGATACAAGATGATTGAGTTAATAGGAAAATGCTGACTACACACTTTTTCTATTCCATTATTGCACTTGTCAATTTGAACATATTTTCCTAAAAGAGTCTAATCAATGGAACAAAGGGGAGAGACATTAAACTTAAATTTCTTATCTGTAAAACTGAATAGTGAGAGAATCAACAAGACCCTGGGTGAAAATGAAATCAAATAGAATATTTTTTATTGGATGTTTATTTTACACATTTTTATTGAATACAACTGAAAAATATACAGTATGTTAATCATGGTGGTTAATGAAACGTTATTAAACTGAAGAGACCAACTCCTAAACCAATATTTATAGAATGTTGTACTAACTACTTTTGTAAATGCCTAGAGTGTTCTGGAAAATCTAAGAAAGTGGCACTTAGGTTAAGAAAGTGGCACTTAGGTTTTAGTAGGTTTTAGGAGTATTTGATAAGGGGAACAATATGGCTTTTAAAATAATTCTCCAAATAACTTAAATTCTCCCATTTAACTTTACATTTGTAAAAGTATCCAAGACAAAGCATCATCTTGAACTATCATGATAAGTAATTTTGTTCTTTTCTTTTCTTTCTTTTTTTATTTATTTTATTTTATTTTATTTTTTTTTTTGAGGCAGAGTCTCAAAAGTCTGTTGTGCAGTGGCGCCATCTCTGCTCACTGCAACCTCCGCCTTCTGGGTTCAAGCGATTCTCCTGCCTCAGCCTCCCAAGCAGTTGTGACCACAGGCATGTGCCACACCTGGCTAAGTTTTGTATTTTTGGTAGAGACAGGGTTTCACCATGTTGGCCAGGCTGCTCTCAAACTCCTGACCTCTGGTAATCTTCCCACCTTGGTCTTCCAAATGGTGAGCGACTGCGCCCAACCAATAATTAAATTCTTAAATTAAGTAATTTGTCACTTTTATCTGTTTATGAAGCAAGTTACTTACAATGTTCATTCAAGTTCATTGCAAAACAAACAAGCAGACAAAAATGCAGTCTCTCCTAAAATGAGTTAATGACTGCATTTATCTTACATTTAAAACATGAATTTCTCTAAAAATTACCAGTGTGCACATAGAGTCAAATCAGTTATGCTAAGTTGTATTCCACTGTCTCTGTGCTTTTTGCCTCCCCATTCATTTAGAAGTTCTGTGTCCATTAATTTCCCCTCAGCTATATGTGAGTTCCCCATAATGTATCCTATAGACCCACAAATCACTGGACTTATGAAAAAGATTAAAATGCATTATCATCTGTTACAAAATTTTTCCTTTAGCATTTTTAAAAGTGATTTTTAAATCAGTGTTTCATCTTATTGTTCAAAGGTTAAAACATACACAGAAAAGCACACAATACTGAAATAGTTTTATGTATTGTCACAATATTGACACACAGTTTATCCACCAATTAAATCAAGGAATACAACCCTGACAGGATCTCAGCAGACACCCTGTGCCTACCTTCTATCATTGTGCTCCTCATCACCTGCCTTAACTATCATTTGCATTTCTATCCATCAGGTTGTTTTTTATATTTTAAAAAACTTTACATACATGGAATATTACAGAATGTATTATTTCATGACTGCTTTACTTTGTTAAATATTACATTTGTAAGATTAAGCTGTATCTATTTTTTTTTCCATTTTCATTATTATACAGCATCACATTCAATAGCTATGTCAGGATTTATTTATTAATTTTACAGTCTATTGGCATTTAGTCTCCTTTTATATTCTAGATATTAGAAGCTATATTGTTTTGAACCTTCTTTGAAGTCTTCTGATGTACATGTACACTAATTTTTATTGTATGAATACATAGGAGTCGAGTTGTCATATAATTTATTGATAGCACTTGGGTATTTATTTTGACAGATGATGACAAATTGACCAAATAAGTTTTATGAATTTAAATTTTCACCAACAGTGTTTCAGAATTTCAATTTTTTTTTTTTATTTTTTACCCTTGGCAATGATTGGTACTGCCAGGTTTTGTTGGTTTGTTTGTTTGTCTGTTTTGGAGACAGATTCTCGCTCTGTCACCCCGATTGAAGTGCAGTGGTGCAATCTCGGCTCACTGCAACCTCCACATCACGGGTTCAAGTGATTCTTCTGCCTCAGTCTCCTGAGTAGCTGGGACTACAGCACATGCCACCATACCCAGCTCACCCAGCTAAATTTTGTATTTTCAGTAGAGACAGGGTTTCATCATATGGGCCAGACTGATCTTGAACTCCTGACCTCATGGTCCACCCGTCTCAGCCTCCCAAAGTGCTGGAATTACCAGTGTGAGCCACCATGCCCGGCTCAGTTTTATAAACTATAAATTTACTAGTGAATATATATTATATTTAGTGACATTAAAATAATGTATACTCAAAAGCTCCCAACTACTATACAGCTCCATAAATTATCACAAAGTAAACATATAAGAAAGTATAATTTGTGTTGTTGTTGTTAATGTTACAACATTTAAAGAGCTGTGAGGCCTCAATCTTATCTTGACAAGAAAAAAAAAAAAGCTGAAAAACTGGAAATTAATGACTTTTCTTAGACTCATCTGATATTTGATGTAACAGAACAAATCTGAAAGATACACAAACAAAGAAAATCACAGCTGAGATCACCTTACATGGGGCAGGAGTCACTGAAGCTTTAAACTGGTAGGAACACTTACATTACAATTTTGAGGAATTACTGGAAAACCAGTGTGCTTTACCTTAAAAGTGAGAAACTCTTTTTAGCCCAGTTTTAGGAGACATCACCACATTTGTGGGTTTTACTTCCATTACCTGACCAGGTTATTAGGGTGAAGACCTGAAGAAAACCGCTCCGTGTTTATGGCACAGGAGCAGAGAAGTAACTACTTTGAAATATATTCAGAGAATTGTCCATAAAAACAGTCTGCTCTGCATAGGAAAAGACATTAGCAGAGCCTTATCTGGCTTGAGGAAAAGAAGGCTGCCCTCTAGTCTTCCTGATACACTGAATGAATTTGGAGGAACTAAGAAAGACTTATCAAAGTCACAGCCCAGGGATGCAGGCCAATTAAAAGATGAAAGTTTAATATAAGATTATAGAATGTGCCCCCTTTTCCACACCTTGAGACTTAAGCAACAGGTCTCTAGTAAAATAAATGTGGATTGCAACTGAGAGAGCTGCAAAACATAAACGGTTTCAAATGGAATTCTTAGGGAAATCAAAGACAACAGAGGAAAAATAATCAAGGACCCTAGAGGAATTAGAAGCCTCTGACACATACAACTACAGAAAATACTAAACAAAAGCCAAATTATAGCCAGAAACACATAAAACCTTTCACTAAAGCCTGACTTACCTAGGTTCCTATTATCAAATACATCATGTCTAGCTTTCTACAAAAAATTCACAACGTATGATAAAAAACAGGAAAAGATAGTATGATGAGACAAAGTAATCACCAGTATCTGATTCAGGCATGACACAGATTTTGAAATTAGCAGGCATTAATTTTTTTAAATAACAATGATTAACATATTAAGGACTGTAATGGAAAAGGTAGACATGTAAAATCATATGGGCAATGTAAGCACAGCAATTACAACTCTAAAAAATAATTGATGAAAAATGCTAGTAATCAAAAATATAAAATAAGTAAAGAATACCTTTAATGACCTCTTCAGTAGACTGGATGTTATGGTTTGAATGTTCGTATCAAGACTCATGTTCAGACGGGCGGAGCAAGATGGCCGGATAGGAACAGCTTCAGTCTCCAACTCCCAGTGCGAGCGACACAGAAGACCGGTGATTTCTGCATTTTCAACTGAGGTACTGGGTTCATCTCACTAGGGTGTGCCGTACAATCAGTGCTGGTCGGCTGCTGCAGCCCGACCAGCCAGAGCTGAAGCAGGGCGAGGCATCACCTCACCTGGGAAGCACAAGGGGAAAGGGAATCCCTTTTCCTAGCCAGGGGAACTGAGACACACAACACCTGGAAAATCGGGTAACTCCCACCCCAATACTGCGCTTTAAGCAAACAGGCACACCTGGA
>NW_012108587.1:0-1762 GCF_000951045.1 Mandrillus leucophaeus
TGAGCCACCGTGCCAGGCCTGGCAAACTTAAAAGTTTAAAACACTTGATAATACTCAGGGCTGATAGCGGCATCTGGTAAGATTATAAATTAGTATCATTTTCCCCCTAGAAAACACTTAGAAAATATATGTTAAGAACGTTAATAGTGTATGTGTCCTCTGGGTACATGACTAGGATCTATCACAGGGAAGTCTTTTAAGTGAGATGGGAATAAAAGTTGTACAGAAGGATGATCATTACCCATTATGGATTAGTTACATAAATTACTATAAATACATATGATTAAATATTATGCAATTTATTAAAATCTTATAGGTAAAATATATATAATGATATGAAGAAATTGAATGCTATAATACTAGTTATAACAGAAATAGAAAGACATACACATTTAAATGTAAATTGATAAACAGAAGCTCATTTTTCTTAATGGGCCTACTGGTTTGTATGGCAAGAGAAGTGAAACTGCCAAAGTTTAGCCCTTGCTGAAATCCAGTAAATATGCTGGGGTGGAGAAACCGACACCGGAAGACACAGGAGCAGGCTCAGCGAACCCTAGACCAACTGGGTGTGTAGACGTGTGAAATGCCTTAAATTCCCTAAAGTGATAGGTCTTTGGGAGACTGAAAATAAAAAAGGGCAGCACTGAGTGAAAAATCTATTGGCCATATCTATATGAAAGCGGATATTTCAAACTAGTACCCCTTCTCATCCTACACTCACGTAATTCACGTTGCCCTGTTAGTAGTTTTGGAGACATAATCTACTTTGTTAGCCAGGGTCTAGATGAGAACTAACTAGATGAGAACTAACTAGATAAGAACTAACTAGATGAGAACTCATCTGGCCCTAGCCAGGGTCTAGATGAGAACTAACTGTTTCTCCAGGGAAAAATGCCCCGGAAAATGAGAGAACTGCACAAAACTATATGAAAATCTCCTCTTAAATTCCAAGAGGAAATAGTTTTCTCCTAGACATCCTAGCCCTGGATACCCTCTCTCCCTATGACTGCCTGGTTAGGTAACCTGGGCATACAATTCTAAAGAATTTTTTTCTCTCTCTCTCCTCTCTCTCTCCTGCCCCAACCCCCACCCCATTTTGCTTTTCTTCTCTTCCTTCTTTCTCAGATGTAGAACGAATTCCGCATCTTGCCTCTTGAATCTCAATTTAGCATTTTTCTCACCTGAAGTATGACCTTGAGGTCTTACCCTCAATGCTAATCAGTTTATCAAAATATTTCTACCCAAGAAAAATAAAGCACTTCCTCAGAGGAATCTCATTTAATAAAAGTTTCTCTGTTTCATTACTTCTTTTTTTTTTTTTTTTTTTACACAGGATCTCTCTCTGTTGCCTAGGCTGGAGTGCAGTGGTATGATCTTGGCTCACTGCAACCTCCACCTCCCAGGTTCAAGGGACTCTCCTGCCTCAGCCTCCAGAGTAGCTGGGATTAAGGTGTGCGCCACCACATCCGGCTACTTTTTTGTACTTTTTTTTTAAAATAGAGACGGTGTTTTGCAGGCTGGTCGAATTCCTGGCCTCAAAAGATCTGCTCGCCTTGGCCTCTCAAAGTGCTGGGATTACAGGTCATTACATTTTTAACAGTGGTGTTATGAAACTTGCAAGTATCGTGTTAAAAACAAAATAATGTTAATTGATTCTTTTAAAGACCAGTACTTATGGTGCAATTTCCAGTATATAGCACTCTCAAGTGATTTCCTTGCCTGATCTTACTCACCTTTCTGGCACCCCATAAAATAAGTG
>NW_012108588.1:0-986 GCF_000951045.1 Mandrillus leucophaeus
CATTATCCAGTCTAATCTCTTATCTCTCACCACACACAAAAATCAACTAAAAATGCATTCACTTTTTCTTTTCTTTTTTTTTTTCCCGAGACAGAGTCTTGCTCTGTCAACCAGGCTGGAGTGCCATGGCGAGATCACAGCTCATTGCAACTTTGAACTCCTAGGCTCAAGGGATCCTCCTGCCTCAGCCTCCAGAATAGCTGGGACTACAGGTGTGTGCCACCATACCTAGCTACTTCACTATGTTGCCCAGGCTGGTCTCAAAATCCTGGCCTCATCTGATCCTTGTGTCTCAGCTTCCCAAAGTTCTGGGATTACAGGCATGAGACACTGTGCCCAGCCTTAGATTAAAGATTAAAGACTTAAATGTAAGACACACAGCCTAGGAAAAACCCTCCTCAACATTTGTCTAGGCAAAGAATTCATGACTAAGACCTCAAAAGCACAGGCAACAAAAACAAAAATTTACAAATGGGGCTATACTAAACTAAAAAGGTTTTGCGCAGCAAAAGAAATAACAGAGTGAACAGAAAACCTGTTGAATGGGAGAAAGTATTTACAAACTATTTATCCAAGGGAAGACAAATATTCAGAATATACAAGGAACTCAAACAGCTCAACAACAACAACAAAACCAAACAATTCCATAAAAAAGTGGGCAAAGGACATGAATCGACATTCCTCAAAAGATGACATACAGCTTGTGGCTGTAATCCCAGGATTTTGGGAGGCCACGACAGGATAGTCGGTTGAGCTCAGGAGTTGGAGACTAGTCTGGGTAATGTGGGGAGACCCTATTTCTACAAATAATCATAAAATTAGCTGGGCATGGTGGCATGTGCCTGTATTCCCAGCTACTTGAGAGTCTGAAGTGGGAGAATTGCTTGAGCCCAGGAGGTTGAGGCTGAGGCTGCAGTGAGCCATCATTGCGCCACTGCACATCAGCCTGGGTGACAGAGTGAGACTGTCTCAAAAAAAAAAAAAAA
>NW_012108589.1:0-1767 GCF_000951045.1 Mandrillus leucophaeus
AATGCAACAAGAAGAGCTAACTATCCTAAATATATATGCACCCAATACAGGAGCACCCAGATTCATAAAGCAAGTTCTTAGAGACCTACAAAGAGGCTTAGATCCTCACACAATAATAGCAGGACACTTTAACACCCCACTATCAATATTAGACAGATCAATGAGATAGAAAATTAACAAGAATATGCAGGACTTAAACTCAGCTCTGGACCAAGCAGACCTAATAGACATCTAAACAATTCTCCACCCCAAATAAACAGAATATACATTCTTCTCAGGACCACATCACACTTATTCTAAAATTGACCACGTAATTGGAAGTAAAACACTCCTCAGCAAATGCAAAAGAATGAAAATCATAACAGTCTCTCAGACCACAGTGCAATCAAATTAGAACTCAGGATTAAGAAACTCACTCAAAACTGCACAGCTACATGGAAACCGAACAACATGTTCCTGAATGACTGCTGGGTAAATAATGAAATTAAGGCAGAAATAAAGATGTTCTTTGAAGTCAATGAGAACAAAGAAACAATGACCCAGAACCTCTGGGACACATTTAAAGCAGTGTGTAGAGAGAAATTTATAGCAATAATGCTCAAAAGTGAAAGCAAGAAAGATCTAAAACTGACACCCTAACATCACAATGAAAAGAACTAGAGAAGCAAGAGCAAACAAATTTAAAAGCTAACAGAAGGCAAGAAATAACTAAGATCAGAGCAGAACTGAAGGAGATAAAGATACGAAAAGCCCTTCAAGAAAAAAAAAAAAATCAATGAATCCAGGAGCTGGCTTTTTTGAAAGATCAACAAAATAGACCACTAGCCAGACTAACAAAGAAGAAAAGAGAGAAGAATCAAATAGATGCAATAAAAAAATGATAAAGGGAATATCACTGCCAATCCCACAGAAATACAAACTACCATCAGAGAATACTATAAACACCTCTACACAAATAAACTAGAAAATCTAGAAGAAACGGATAAGTTCCTAGACACATATACCCTCCTAAGACTAAACCAGGAAGAAGTTGAATCCCTAAATAGACCAATAATAAGATCTGAAATTGAGATAGCAATAAATAGCCTACCAACCAAAAAAAATCTAGGACAGTTGAATTCACAGCTGAATTCTACCAGAGGTACAAAGAGGATCTGGTACTATTCCTTCTGAAACTACTCCAAACAATAGAAAAAGAGGGAATCCTCCCGAACTCATTTTATGAGGCCAGCATTATCCTAGTAGCAAAACCTGGCAGAGACACAACAAAAAAAGAAAATTTCAGGCCAATATCCCTGATGAACATTAATGCAAAGATCCTCAATAAAATACTGGCAAACCAAATCCAGCAGCATATCAAAAAGCTTATCCACCATGATCAAGTCAGCTTCATCCTGGGGATGCAAGGCTGGTTCAACATATGCAAATCAATAAACGTAATCCATCACATAAACAGAACCAATCACCAAAACCACATGATATCTCAATAGATGCAGAAAAGGCATTCGACAAAATTCAACAGCCCTTCATGCTAAAAACTCTCAATAAACTAGGTATTGAAGGAATGTATCTCAAAATAATAAGAGATATTTATGACAAACCCACAGCCAATATCATACTGAATGGGCAAAAACTGGAAGCATTCCCTTTGAAAACCAGCACAAGACAAGGATGCCCTCTCTCATCACCCCAATTTAACACAGTATTGGAAGTTCTGGCCAGGGCAACCAGGCAAGAGAAAGGAATAAAGGGTATTCAGTTAGGAAA
>NW_012108590.1:0-1164 GCF_000951045.1 Mandrillus leucophaeus
GCAATGGCGCAGTCTCGGCTCACTGCAACTTCCACCTCCCAGGTTTAAGCGATTCTTCTGCCTTAGCCTCCCGAGTAGCTGAGATTACAGGCACGTGGCACTACACCCAGCTAATTTTTGTATTTTTAGTAGAGACGGGGTTTCGCCATGTTGGCCAGGCTGGTCTTGAACTCCTGACCTCAGGTGATCCACCTGCCTTGGCCTCCCAAAGTGCTGGGATTACAGGTGTGAGTCACCACGCCTGGCCACTTAATCACTTCTTAAAAGGCCCTATCTCCAAATACAAAACAGTCACATTCTGAGGTACTGAGGTTAGGCTTCAGCATATGAGTTGGGCGGGAACACAGTTCAGCCCGTAACAGATAGGGACATTGTCTATCACAGCTGTCCTCACCAGGAATGGTGCCTTGGGGCTCCTGTGGTGTGCTGTAATTATTGGGCAGCAGGCTGTGCCTCCCCGACCTCATGATGACAGTGAGGCATGGAGAGCCCTCAGAGGGGGACCAGGAAGGCTATGGGGCTGTGCTCCACCACTCGAGAGAGTTGTGGAGGGAAGTAGAATGGGGAGGAAGGGAATCCGCGTCCACCCAGAATCCTGAGTTGCTGCTACTGTCTCTGTTGAAACTTCTGACAACACATTCGTGCCTCTCAGATATATCCTTTTTGTTAATTAAAGTGTCACTATATGTTTTTTTTTCCTTTTGAATTAATGAAAGATGAACTCCAAGTAAACAGTGTTGTTTCTTCAGATACCCAGGAGAACCACTGCCTGCAAACACTGACGCTTCCTCACACCCACCAACTCGCTCCACCCAGAAGTGGCCTCTTACTGTCATGGCAACATTTGTTTTTATCTAATGTGGAGGTCCTAGTCTGGCTTTACTTTGCCGAACATTAGGAGACTGGACCTAAGTCATCAATTTAGCCCCTAGAGGCTGGATGCAATGGCTCGTGCCTGTAATCCCAGCACTTTGGGAGGCCGTGGCAGATGGATCACCTAAGGTTGGGTGTTCGAGACCAACCTGGCCAACATGGTGAAACCTTGTCTCTACTAAAAATACAAAAATACCTGGATGTGGTGGTGCATGCCTGCAATCCCAGCTATTTGGGAGGCTGAGGCGGGAGAATCGTTAATTTAAATTTACGTAGTTGTAGGAGGCTAGT
>NW_012108591.1:0-1562 GCF_000951045.1 Mandrillus leucophaeus
CCATGTTGGTCAGGCTGGTCTCAAACTTCTGACCTCAGGTGATCTGCCCGCCTCGGCCTCCCAAAGTGCTGGGATTACAGGCATGAGCCACTGTGCCTGGCCTACTTCTCTTATTATATTGATGTTTTTGTTTAAATCTTTGAGCACATTCAGTATATTTATTATAGCTGTTTTAATTTCTATCATTTATCGCCTCTCATTTCTCGGTCCGTTTCTACTGACTGATTTTTCTCCTGGCTGTGAATCAGATTTTCTGCTTGCTTTTTTTTTTTTTTTTGCCAGTCCAGAGATACTTGAATGAAAGTCAGACTTTCTGTTTTACTCTAATCGAGTTAGTGATTTTTTGTTGTTGTTGTTTTCTTTTAAAAAGCACTGGATTTGGTCTCGTTGGCACTTAAGTTACATATTACTGTGATCTTTCTGAGGCTTGTTTTTAAGCTCTTTGAGAAGTGTATCCAAAATTGCCTGTACCCTCAGGTTAATTTAGTCACATGACTAAAACATTACTAGCAAACATCCTATGATTTACTGAGTTTGAGTTTACTCCATTCTCCTCAGTGTGGACTTGAATGTTTTCTAGTCTTATGTGAGTTCCAGAAATTATTCAATTTATAACCCCCCCCAAATAACTGTTTTTCACCAGAAACTGTTTTTGCTGTGTGATAGACATTACCCCTATGCATGTGAAGATCGGGATTTAGACGAAAACTCTAGGGGACCCTATAGTGATGTCTGGAACTCTTTTGTTGTTTAGCTCCTTTTTCTCTAGTATTATTCCTGCATATTCTCAGCTGTCCTCTTTTCATACTTGATCTCTGTTTACTTAAAGGTGAGACTACTGGGCTCTGTTTTGAGCTTTAAGTCCTTGTACCACATTCCAGAAATTGCCTACAGGCTGAAAATCAGGGCAATCAGTCATACTTTTGCCATCTTGTTTATTTTCCTTTTCTTGTAAGTCACATTCCTCTATTGTCTAATGTTTGGAAATCACTTGATAAAGTACATGTTGTCAGTTTTTCTGTTTGTTTACAGTGGGAGTGTTATTTTAGACATTGTTTATTATGACTGAAGATGGAAGTGTACAATATGATCGTTTCCTTTGTAGGCTAAAGAAAATATTGTGGAATCTGTAAACACACATCATTTAAGAAGTTGGAATAAAATATATGTATATATTATTTATATATTGAAAATGTCATCATCAATACACTGTTTTGATAATTTAACCTTCCTAAATATTGACTCTGTGTAGACACAAATAACTTTCCCCCAGCAGCTGTCAGTGTTTTAGAAGAAAGCACTTCATTTTGCTTCTGATTTATAGAGAATATGAAACATGGTTTCTTTGACACATCCAGACATTTAAAATTACTGGGTTAAGGACTATTCTAATACAGCCTATAACTTTTAAACTTGCTTCTCTGTGTTTAGGTGTGGCCTAGTTTTCCTTCCAAATATTGTATGCTTTTTTCCTCTTGATTAAACTTGAAGTAGGTGTATTAATTTGTTTAGACTTTTCTGAGAGCCAGCTTTTAATTTTGTTATAGTCTCTATTTGTTTTT
>NW_012108592.1:0-2127 GCF_000951045.1 Mandrillus leucophaeus
AGTATGGCATTCTCTGCCATAGGTGTTAGTGGAAGAATGACTTTGAACAGACATTTCAAGGCTTTTGTATTAGTGTGCTTGGGCTGTTGTAACAAAATACCATACACTGAGTGGCTTAAACAACAGAAACGTATTTCTCACGGTTCTGGAGGCTAGGAAGTCCTGATCAATGTGCTGACAATTCAGTTTCTGGTGGGCTGTCTTGCTGGCTTGTAAACGGTCACCTTCTTGCTGTGTCCTCATATGGCAGAGAGGGAAAGTAAGCTCTCTGTTGTCTCTTCTTGTAAGGATACTAATCCTATTGGACCAGGGCTGTGTCCTGATGACCTCATTTAACCTTTAATTACCTCCATAAAGGTGGTAATTATCTGTAGCTGTATCTCTAAATATAGTCACATTGGGGATTAGGGTTTCAACATAGACATTTTACGGGAACACACATTCAGTCCATAACAGCATTTCAGTCATCCCTGTTAACCTCTGCAGAGGAAGTGATCCTATAGAAGGATTTATTCCGCTTGAAACAGGAATGGTCACCTTTGGCACTTTATTAGCCAGTGAACTGCCTGCTACATAGTAGGGATTTAATTGCTGTTTGTTGATGAATTAATATAAGCAAATATCTTTTTGCTGCTTTTTGTTTTGTGCCTAAAGTTTTCTTGGAGCTGTTAAGCATATTCTTTCACATTTGGTGATCAGATAGTGATGTTTCAAGGAGGTTTTGCTTTGGTAGACTCTAGGAACGTTGTGTCATGTGTTGGAGGTACCACTAAATTAAGCATAAAGGAATAGGTGCTGTGTAACGGAGAGGGCAAGGAGAAGAAGTCACAGGAAACCTGGGTTAAGGAGAGTTGCTGTTTTAACAGAAAATACAGGTTTGAGCTTTCTGACAGGACAAAAAGGGAAAATATGATGTGACATATTTATTATTATCTGTTAAGTTACTTGGGAGGAAGACATTTTTACACTAGCACTAAATGCAAAGAGGAAGTTATTGTGTGAGTCATAGGAGCAGGGACTTTGAACATACTGTTGAGACTGCATTTGACAATAGTAGTGATTTTTGCAAAAGAAACACTGAAGTTTTTCATGTTAATTTCATATAGACCTTAGTGAAATGCAGAGAGATAATACTAAATTATATTTCCATGAAATATTTTTTTGGATAGCTGAAAGTATAAAATGCAGGTATGCAGTGTTCTGGTTATTCACCTTAATACCAGCAGCAATATGGAGGGGAAAATGAGAAGAGGTGTCAACTAAAGGAAAAATCTGCGTCATGGTAGTGAACGTGAGGAATCTCTTACCTCTGATTGCCATTGACATAATCACTATCTAAAACTTCCAAGTAGCCGTTCTTAGTCGGGAATTAGCAACAGCGAATTGAGACAGAGTGACTTAAAAGAGTGAACTGAAAAGATTTAAAGCCGCGCTCACTTAGCTTGTGCATATGTGCATACAGGCCGTAATCCTATAGAATGATTTATTGCACTTGAAATAGGAGTCAGGAATAAAATGAGAAATTCCTAAAATGTTAAGAACTCTTATTCCCAAAGCGGTGCATGATACTTCACTGAAAATATGCTACTAATGTTAATGAGTCGTGTCAATATCATATATTGTTCAAAATAAATACAAAGTGCTGTTCAGCATATTCATTGCTCCTATTTTATTTCATGTTGCTAACCCTTGTCCAATTCCTGTATATACAAGCCCCACATTTTTTAGCCTCCTCTTAAACTAATCAGCAAAGTGCATAAAAACCCTTAAAGCAAGATAGCCTTGGTATTATTTCTAAATGTCCTTTAGAATTATGCAGTTAGGTCACCTCCTTTCCTTTCAAAGCACAGATTTACTCTGATCCTGGGAATCCTCATCTAGTACTAACAGACTTCAAACTTTTGATCATCACTTACAGTAAAACATGTCATACTAAAGCTTGGGCATAAGTGAAACAAAAGTTTCATAAGGCAGTTTTTACCCCTAGTACATTCTGATGCTTCCTTTAAACAATGCTGGCCTCCACCCAGTAAGTTGATTTCGTCACAGAGGGAATCAATACCATGCTTGGATAGAATCCCTGTCTCACCTTCTTTTCAAGGCTCCTACTAACCTAAGATGCGAACT
>NW_012108593.1:0-2345 GCF_000951045.1 Mandrillus leucophaeus
TCATTTGTTCTTTATGTGAAAATGATGAGGCTGGAGTGTATGTAAGTGCTGATATGTAACCACTTTGGTCTGTCAGAACGCCAGTGTTGTGCAGCCTAACCTGAGAGCAGCACTCTCTGCACAGCGGTTCAGTTCAGCAGTTTCCGTTCTGAGGCTGAGACTCAGACGGCCGCGTTGCCAGATTGAAGAAATAAAAATACAGGACACCGAGGCTGGGCGCGGTGGCTCCATGCCTGTAATCCCAGCACTTTGGGAGGCCAAGGCGGGCAGATCACGAAGTCAAGAGATAGAACCCAACCTGGCCGACATGTGAAACCCCATCTCTACAAAAAATACAAAAATTATCTGGGTGTGGTGGCATGTGCCTGTAATCCCAACCACTCAGGAGGCTGAGGCAGGAGAATCACTTGAACCTGGGAGGCGGACGTTGCAGTGAGCTGAAATCACGCCACTGCACTCCAGCCTGGGCGACAGAGCAAGACTCTGTCCCCCCACAAAAAAAAAAGAAACCCCCAAAAACCAAACAACAACGACAAAAAAACAGGACACTCAATTAAATGTGCATTTCTAATAAACAGCCAGTGACATTTTAGTTGAAGTACGGTATGTCCCACGCAAACATTTACAGTACAAACTTATTCACGGTGTATCTGAAACTCACATTTAATTGGGTGTCCTCTATTTTATCCGGTGACTCTATCTGGGGGTCTTCCTTTGAAGACAGACTTCGAAACCGGGTGCTTTTGGATCCAGAAACCCAACAATAGGTGGGAAGCAACATTGGTATCGCTGACATCAGGCCTAGTCCAGAGAGATGGAGCCCAGGCTTGGAGGCTGAACCGGCCTCCCCCTATTCCTGCATCAGGAACCGAGCACTGAGGACCACAGTAAGTCATGGGCGCCCATGATTCCACACACAGACTTGAGGATGGGATGAAACGAATCAGCCCATGATGGACAGCTGGGAGATGCTGGGGTGGGTGAGAGATGCTACTGACTCTGAAGGTTGCCACCGTCAGAACACAGCTGAGACTTTCCAGTAAACTGTCTGCGCAGTCTCTCAAACATGCATTCCAACCCCCTTTCCTCTGGCCTTCCTCTATCATAGAATGCAGAAAATTAAAATACTCAATTTCCCAGCTTCCTTTGCAGTTGGTGGTGGGCATGTGACCCAGCTCTGGCCAATGAGGTGAAGGCAGATGATCCCAAGGATAGTTTCCCTTCCTGAATTAAAAAGGCAAAGATTCCAAGAAAAATATACTTGCCTGGAATGTGGACGTGATGGCTAGAGGTAAAGCAGCCATCTTATGACTGTGAGGACAATAGCCAGACACCAAAGCTGCCAGGAGGAAGCCAGGGATACCTAGATCTTTGGGAACTCTTGTATCAAGGCTGTTACAGCCCCAGACCACCTCCCTCGACACGTTGCACACACAGAAAGAAACTTTATTTGTTTAAACCATGCTTGGTGGAGTTTTGTGTTGTCTGTAGCCTAATGCACATCCTGGGAGATTCATTAATACTGGGGCCTAAGGGAGGATCCCAGACCCTACAGACCACAGTTTGGACATGGGTGAAAATTCATTGTTTTGTATAAAGTGTTTGCCAGGCACGGATGGCTACAGTGACCCTGGGACAGATGATCCCAAGTGCTCCATTAGGACTTTAGTGCCTGGTGCTTGGCTGTGGCAAGCCTTTCTCAGGCCTCCAGCATGCGACACGGTGTGTGGTGGTCACCAGATGTGCTTTTTGGGAGAGGATGTTCCTTTATTCTAAGATTATGTTCTCCATACTTTTTGGGCTTTAAAATGAAATTTATTTCATGAAATGATGTGACAGTTGATGGTGAGATTTTTTTTTTCTTTCCTTTTTTGAGACAGGGTCTTGCTCTGTTGACCAGGCTACAGTTCAGTGGTGTGATCACTGCTCACTGCAGCCTCGACTTCCTGGGCTCAAGCGATCCTCCCACTTCAGCCTCCTGAGTAGCTGGGACTATAGACGTGTGCCTCATGCCCAACTAATCTTATTTTTTGTAAACATGAGTCTCACTATGTTACCCTGGTGGTTCTCAAACTCCTGGGCTCAAGTGGTCCCCTGCCCTCAGCCTCTCAAAGTGTTGGGTTTATAGGCATGAGCCACTGTATCTGGTGATGGTGAGGTTTTTTTTGTTTTTTTTCAAGACAGGGTCTCATTCTGTCACCCAGGCTGGAGTGCAGTGGCCTAGTCTTGACTCACTGCAACCTCTGCCTCTCGGATTCAGGTGATTCTCCTGCCTCAGCCTCCTGAGTAGCTGGGATTGCAGGCGCCCGCTACCATACCTGGCTAATGTTTGTATTTTTAGTAGA
>NW_012108594.1:0-1379 GCF_000951045.1 Mandrillus leucophaeus
GGGATATGCCTGTAGCTGCAGAAAAAAGATAAACACAACATAAGTACAACAAAGAGACACAGAAGCAGTCCAAGCCTCTGATAAACTCTCCCACCCTGAATCCTTACAAACTCTTAGTCTGTAAGAGAGGGTGGCTCTGACCTAACCCTGCCAGCCACCCCTCTCAGGTTTATTCAAAATAAACCTATCCCTGATGACTGTCAAGCCACCCTTCATGTTTCTCTTGTCTTTCCTTAATTCTTACAGCCACCACGCCTGGCTAATTTTTTTGAATTTCAGTGGAGGTCTTGCTGTGTTGCCCAGGCTGGACTTGAACTCCTGAGCTCAAGTGATCCTCTCACCTCAGCCTCCCAAAGTGTTGGGATTACAGGTGTGAGCTACGGCGCCCCAGCTGGAGGATCATATCTGTTTCAAAAGGTGGAGCTTTCGCCGTGCGCAGTGGCTCACGCCTGTAATCCCAGCACTTTCGGAGGCCGAGGTGGGTGGATCATGAGGTCAGGAGATCAAGACCATCCTGGCTAACATGGTGAAACCCCATCTCTACTAAAAATACAAAACATTAGCCAGGCGTGGTGGCGGGCGCCTGTAGTCCCAGCTACTTGGGAGGCTGAGGCAGGAGAATGGTGTGAACCCAGGAGGCAGAGGAGCTTGCAGTGAGCCTTGATTGTGCCACTGCACTCCAGCCTGGGCAACAGAGCGAGACTCAGTCTCAAAAAAAAAAAAAAACGGCCGGGCGCTGTGGCTCATGCCTGTAATCCCAGCACTTTGGGAGGCCAAGGAAGGCAGATCATGAGATCAGGAGTTCAAGACCAGCCTGCCCAACACGGTGAAACCCATCTCTACTAAAAATACAAAAATTAGCCAGGCGTGGTGGTGTGTGCCTGTAGTCCCAGCTACTCGGGAGGCTGAGGCAGGAGAATCGCTTGAACCTGGGAGGCAGAGGTTGCAGTGAGCCAAGATCATGGCCACTGCACTCCAACCTGGGGAACAGAGCGAGACTCCGTCTCAAAAAAAAAAAAAGAAGAATCATATTGCTAAAAAAAACCATATTCATTCTGTCTGTATGTCATAAGTGAGATGACTTGAACTCCCTGAGCATATGTGTCCATTATTTCCACCATTAAAATGAATTAAGGTGCTTGGCATGACTGTTCCCCGTTTATTAGTTCTAATAGTTTTTTGGTGGAGTCTATGTTTTTTCCAAATATAAGATCCTATCATCTGCAAACAAGAATAATTTTTACTTCTTCCTTTCCAATTTGGATGCCCTTTGTTTCTTTCTCTTGTCTAATTATTCTAGCAAAGGCTTCCAGCTTGGGAAGTGACAGTGTTGTTGAGTAACAGTGGTGAAAGTAGGCATCCTTGTGGTGTTCCAGATC
>NW_012108595.1:0-2361 GCF_000951045.1 Mandrillus leucophaeus
AATATTCAGAGAAATTTTAAAAAGACACAGAGTAAGAAGACTTATACCATCAGACAATAATGTTCAAGTGATTAAAACAGCAAAAGGCAAAATCACCAACAATACAGAAGGGGGAGCCCAGAAATGGATCCAAATATCTATTGTCACCTGACTTAGCAAGGTGTTGGTGAAGTGTGGAGGAAAATGGATAATCCTTCAACAAATAATGTTCATACAGTAGGAAAAAGAGGAAAGATATCCATGTGGAAAACAATTACTCTTGACTCCTACATCACCCTGTAAAAAAAAAAATAATAATAATAATAGATATCAGATGGAAGATCTTTATGGAGAATAGATACAAACAAAAGCCTTTTAGGGTAAAACCTAGAAGCAGCTCTTCATGACCATAAGCAAAGACTTCTTGAAGAACAGAAATGCCAATTAAAACCACATGCAGAAGATTGAAACTGGACTCCTTCCTTATACCATGTACAAAAATTAACTCAAGATGGATTAAAGACTTAAACGTAAAACCCCAAACTATAAAAACCCTGGAAGACAACCTAGGCAATATAATTCAGGATCTAGGCATGGGCAAAGATTTCATGATGATGACAAAAAGCACTAATCATCAAAGAATAGAATGATACTACATAAAATTAAGTTCTGTTAAGAAAAGACACATTAACAAGGTGAAAAGACAACCCACAGAGTGTGATGAAATGTTTGCACAACATCTATCCAAAGAGGAACTTGTCTCCAGAAAGTATGGGCATTCATACAAGTCAGTTTTTAAAAAAAAAAAACAGAAAATGGCATTAGATTTGAATATAGTTTATAAAGGAAGATATTTAAACAGTCACCAACATATGGAATGAAAATGTGAAAGCGAATAATTAGTGTATGAAAATATCTGGCATTAGTCATCAGGAAAAGTCAAATTAAAACTACTATGAGATTCTGGTACACACTCACAAGAATGGCTAAGTTACAAGGGCTGACAACATTGAATGTTAGGATGTTGAGCAGCTCAAATCCTTGCATGTTGCTTTAGAAACATAAAACAGTAACCGTGTTACAAGCTGTTTAGTGGTTTCTTATAAAGTTAAAATATTTTTACTATGATACAGCCATTTCTTTCTAGGTGTATCTAGGATATTTAGGCTATCTTAGACAAATAAAATATTATGTCCAAATATAACATATACAAAATGTTCCTACCAACATTATTCTCAATAGCCCTAAACTGGAAGGCCCAAATTAACATTAATAAGAGAATGGGTACGCAAAATGTAGTACATTTATGTGATGGACTACTTCTCAGCAATAAAATGGAGTAAATTACTGTTAACACACAAGAGCAGGATGAATCTCAAAACACATTACACTGAGTGAGAGAAGGCAGACACATATTGTAGAATTCTGAGTTTATAAAGTTCTAGAACTGTCAAATGTAAACAGTAAAATGGTGAATAACATAAGAATAGTAGTTACCTCCAGTGGTGGGGGAAATGGGATGGTGTATAATTAGCTGGAATTTTGGAAATACATATATATATATATATATATCTCTTTTTGAGACAGAGTCTCACTCTGTCGCAAGCTGGAGTGCAGTGGCATGATCTTGGCTAACTGCAACCTCTGCCTCCTGGGTTCAAGTGATTCTTCTGTCTCAACCTCCTGAGTAGCAGGGATTGCAGGCGCACACCACCACACCTAGGCTAATTTCCATGTTTTTAGTAGAGACAGGGTTTCGCCATATTGGCCAGACTGGTCTAGAACTCCTGACCTCAGATGATCCGCCACCTCGGCCTCCCAAAGTGCTGGGATTACAGGCGTGAGCCACCGCATCTGGCCGGAAATATGTATTTTATACATATCTTAGATATATCCATTAGATACATATCTACCTAATGGTAGAAAACAAGCAGGGTGTTGTAGATTATGCGAATATATACATTTATCAAACCTCATTAAATTTAAGATCAGTGCACTTCACTCTGTAAAAATTATGCCACCAAAAATGGTGAAGAAGTATCTTCCCCAAACAAAAGTGTATGTATATAATCAGCCTTATTGTAGATGGGTGTTTTGTTATTAAGTACTTTTGAAGTCCTGGTATACTGTTATAGTATTCAATGAGATTTCTTTAAAAATTACTGGGTGCATATCATGTTCCTGATTTTATGCTTAGGCAGCTATAAAGAGATATAATACTTAATTTATTAAAAATAGAAGTTATAACATAGTTGAGAACACTTAATACCAAAGAGAAAATTTAGAGTAAAAGTAATATTACTACTACACTAAACATGTCAGGCATTGTGATTTATAGTCATTAAGGGAAGCATTCTCCAAAGATGTGGCATTTTCTTGAGC
>NW_012108596.1:0-1160 GCF_000951045.1 Mandrillus leucophaeus
ACACAGAAACGTCTCTCTTAATGAAAGGATTGGGGTGTTTGTTTTGTTTGTTTGCTTGTTTGTTTTATTATTAGTTTTTATATCCATGGTTTAATAGGACAAAATTCAGGAATAATTTTAATCTTATTTATTATTTATTTATTGTTTGTTTGTTTGTTTTTTTGAGAAGGAGTCTTGCTCAGTCACCCAGGCTGGAGTGCAGTGGCGTGATCTAGGCTCATTGCAATCTCTGCCTCCCGGGTTCCAGCGATTCTCCTGCCTCAGCCTCCCGAGAAGCTGGGACTACAGGCACCTGCCACCACACCCGGCTAATTTTTTGTATTCTTGTAGAGACAGGGTTTCACCGTGTTAGCCAGGATAGTCTCAATCTCCTGACCTCGTCGTCTGCCTCCCTCAGCCTCCCAAAGGGCTGGGATTACAGGCGTGAGCTACCGCGCCCGGCCTATTTTTTTATTTTTAAAGATGTGTGCATTGAGAAACTTTGTTCACATAAATAAGGAGATGGGAATAGAAAGCACTTGAATACAGCAATTTCAATCAATTCCCGGAATTTTTTTTCTGAATTATAGCCAAAATCATAACATAATCTATCAGCACAAACTATTTTTAATGATCTACCTGCTGACAAATGTATTCAGTTCTCTTCTAATTTGCTGAAAGCTAAGAAGTAGAACTCACCTGACTTGCAAAACCATTTTTTTTTTTTTTTACTCAATCACTAAAGTGAATTCCCTTCATCAATTTCTGGCAAGTATACCAAGAAAGCTTAACTAAGACTTATCAAGTAGCTGTAATTTATACATGTTATTTTTTCACTTACAGGAATCTTGCTTAACCTAGCATATTCCGAAGGGTTAGGAAACTAAGGTATGCGAGGTGACTCACACCTGTAATCCCAGCACTTTGGAAGGCTGAGGCAGGTGGATCACTTGAAGTCAGGAGTTTGAGACCAGCCTGGCCAACATGGTGAAACCTCGTCTCTACTAAAAATACAAAAATTAGCCAGGTGTGGTGGTGCACACCTGCAGTCTCAGCTACTCGGGAGCCTGAGGCAGGAGAATTGCTTGAGCCTGGGAGGCGGAGGTTGCAGTGAGTCGAGATCATGCCACTGCACTCCAGCCTGAGTGCAGTGAGACTCCATCTCAAACACACACACACAC
>NW_012108597.1:0-830 GCF_000951045.1 Mandrillus leucophaeus
TCCAGTTTTTGCCCATTCAGTATGATATTGGCTGTGGGTTTGTCATAAATAGCTCTTATTATTTTGAAGTACATTCCATCAATACCGAATTTATTAAGCGCTTTTAGCATGAAGGGCTGTTGAATTTTGTCAAAAGCCTTTTCTGCATCTATTGAGATAATCATGTGGTTCTTGTCTTTGGTTCGATATATATGCTGGATTACGTTTATTGATTTGCGAATGTTGAACCAGCCTTGCATCCCAGGGATGAAGCCCACTTGATCATGGTGGATAACCTTTTTGATGTGCTGCTGAATCTGGTTTGCCAGTATTTTATTGAGGATTTTTGCATTGATGTTCACCAGGGATATTGGTCTAAAATTCTCTTTTTTTGTTGTATCTCTGCCAGGCTTTGGTATCAGGATGATGTTGGCCTCATCAAATGAGGTAGGGAGGATTCCCTCTTTTTCTATTGATTGGAATAGTTTCAGAAGGAATGGTACCAACTCCTCCTTGTACCTCTGGTAGAATTCAGTTGTGAATCCATCTGGTCCTGGACTTTTTTTGGTTGGTAGGCTATTAATTATTGCTTCAATTTCAGAGCCTGCTATTGGGCTATTCAGGGATTCAATTTCTTCCTGGTTTAGTCTTGGGAGAGTGTAAATGTCCAGGAAATTTTCCATTTCTTCTAGATTTTCTAGTTTATTTGTGTAGGTGTTCATAGTATTCTCTGATGGTAGTTTGTATTTCTGTGGTGTCGGTGGTGATATCCCCTTTATCATTTTTTTATTGCGTCTATTTGATTCTTCTCTCTTTTCTTCTTTATTAGTCTTGCTAGCGGTCTGTCAATT
>NW_012108597.1:4284-8681 GCF_000951045.1 Mandrillus leucophaeus
TTTCTCGTGTCATGGTTTCCATCTCTGTCATTTCGTTTATGACCTTCTCTGCATTAATTACTCTAGCTATCAATTCTTCCACTCTTTTTTCAAGATTTTTAGTTTCTTTGTGCTGGGTATGTAATTTCTCCTTTACCTCTGAAAAGTTTGATGGACTGAAGCCTTCTTCTCTCATCTCGTCTAAGTCATTCTCCATCCAGGTTTGATCCGTTGCTGGCGATGAGCTGCTCTCCTTTGCCGGGGGAGATGCGCTCTTATTTTTTTAATTTCCAGCTTTTCTGCCCCACTTTTCCCCTATCTTTGTGGTTTTATCTGCCTCTGGTCTTTGATGATGGTGACGTACTGATGGGGTTTTGGTGTAGGTGTCCTTCCTGTTTGATAGTTTTCCTTCTATCAGTCAGGATCCTCAGCTGTAGGTCTGTTGGAGATTGCTTGAGGTCCACTCCAGATCCTCTTTGCCTGGGTATCAGCAGCAGAGGCTGCAGAAGATAGAATATTGCTGAACAGCGAGTGTACCTGTCTGATTCTTACTTTGGAAGCTTCCTTTCAGGGGTGTACTCCACCCTGTGAGGTGTGGGGTGTCAGACTGCCCCTAGTGGGGAATGTCTCCCAGTTAGGCTACTCAGGGGTCAGGGACCCACTTGAGCAGGCAGTCTGTCCCTTCTCAGATCTCAACCTCCGTATTGGGAGATCCACCACTCTCTTCAAAGCTGTCAGACAGAGTCCTTTGTGTCTGCAGAGGTTTCTGCTGCTTTTTGTTATTTTTGTTTAGCTGTGCCCTGTCCCCAGAGGTGGAGTCTACAGAGACAGGCAGGTTTCCTTGAGCTGCTGTGAGCTCCCCCCAGTTCGAGCTTCCCAGAGGCTTTGTTTACCTATTTAAGCCTCAGCAATGGCTGGCGCCCCTCCCCCAGCCTCGCTGTTGTCTTGTGGTTAGATGGCAGACTGCTGTGCTAGCAATGAGGGAGGCTCCGTGGGCGTGAGACCCTCCAGGCCAGGTGTGGGATATAATCTCCTGGTGTGCCCCTTTGCTAAGATCCTTGGTAAAGCGCAGTATTGGGGTGGGAGTTACCCGATTTTCCAGGTGTTTTGTGTCTCAATTCCCCTGGCTAGGAGAAGGGATTCCTTTCCCCCTTGTGCTTCCCAGGTGAGATGATGCCTCGCCCTGCTTCAGCTCTGGCTGGTAGGGCTGCAGCAGTTGACCAGCATTGATTGTCAGGCACTCCCTAGTGAAATGAACCCAGTACCTCAGTTGAAAATGCAGAAATCGCCTATCTTCTGTGTCGCTCGCTCTGGGAGTTGGAGACTGGAGCTGTTCCTATTCGGCCATCTTGCTCCTCCTCCTCGTGTAGTTCTAATTGTAGAAATATATTCCTTCTTCCATTTGAGTCGACAAAGGAGGCCTAGTGACACACATGACAGGAGCAGAGAGCTGTGAAAGTTAAAAAAAACAACAAAAAAACAAACAAAAAAAAGCATGAGTAGTCCCTCCATCCCCCTGTGATCTCCTTGCCTTCTGGCAAATAATGTAAGTACCAAGCATTTCCAAGAAATTCCTAAAAATCTTGTCATAAGCCTGTGTGATTTGTATCATAAACTGTCAATAGCGTGTGTATTTTATTTCAAGGCAAGTTACAGGCACTTCTACCCATCAAATCTCTCAGTAAGAAATGTTTCTGTGGTGAGAAATTTACTCAATCTGAAGCATTTCTAAGGTTGAGGCAATGGATTATGAGAGGTGTCTTTACTGATCTGGTGAAAGAAAACATTCAGCACAAGGGATATTTCTGCTGGAATGCAGATGGGAACCATTACCTTTTCTCTAGGAAGAACAACAAGCAGGGCGGAATACATGGCTTATGAATCGACTACTTGCTGGGAAGTTACACTGGCTAACTCACCACCAGGTGAGAGGCAGCAAAGAACAGTGGGAAGAGAACCCATCTTAGGATTGGGCAGACCTGAGTTCAAATCTCAACGTTTTTTAAACATAAGACTCTTTTTTTAATTTAAATTTTTATTTCCATAGTTTATTGGGAAACAGGTGGTGTTTGGTTACATAAGTTATTTAGTGGTGATTTGTGAGATTTTGGTGTACCCATCACCCAAGTAGTATACACTGCACCTAGTTTGTAGTCTTTTATCCCTTATCTGCTTCCCATCCTTTCCCCCTGAGTTCCCAAAGTCCATTGTGGCATTCTTATGCCTATGCATCCTCATAGCTTAGCTTCCATCTATGTGTGAAAACATATGATGTTTGGTTTTCCATTTCTGAGTTACTTAGAACAATAGTCTCTATCCAGGTTGCTGTGAATGCCATTAATTCATTCTTTTTTTATGACTACGTAGTATTCCAACATCTATATATATATTCCATATATATACTCCTACATATATATATTCCATATGTATACTCCAACATATATATATATATGTTTATGTATGTGTGTGTGTGTATATGTCTCACACTTTCTTTATCCACGTGTTGATTGATGGCCATTTGGGTTGTTTCCACATTTTTGCAATTTTGAATTGTGCTGCTTTAAAGATGTGTGTGCAAGTATCTTTTTTGTATGATGACTTCTTTTCCTCTGGTTAGGTACCCAGTAGTGGGACTGCTGGATCCAATGCTAGTTCTACTTTTAGTTCTTTAAGGAATCTCCACACTGCTGTACTAGTTTGCATTACCAATAGCAGTGTGGAAGTGTTCCCTGTTCACTACTTCTGTGCCAAATCTTTTTTTTTTTTATTATGGCCATTCTTGCAGGAGTAAGGTGGTACTGCATTGTGGTTTTGATTTGCATTTCCCTGATCTCTAGTGATAATGAGCATTTTTTCATTTGTTCCTGGCCATTTGTGTATCTTATTTTGAGAGCTGTTCGTTCACGTCCTTAGCCTACGTTTTCATGGGATTGTTGTTTTTCTTGCTAATTTGTTTGAGTTCGTTATAGATTCTGAATATTAGTCTGGCAGCTACATACACTGTGAAGACTTTCTCCCATTCTTTGGGTTGCCTGTTTGCTCTGCTGTTTCTTTTGCCATGCAAAAGCTCTTTAGCTTAATTAAATCCCAGCTATTTATTTTTGTTTGTATTGCATTTGCTTTTGGGTTCTTGGTCATGAAATCCTTGTGCAAGCCAATGTTTAGAAGGGTTTCTCTGATGTTATTTTCTAGAATTTTTATAGTCTCTGGTCTCAGATTTAAGTCCTTAATTCATCTTGAGTTGATTTTTGTATAAGGTGAGAGATGAGGATCCAGTTTCATTTACCTACATACGGCTTGCCAATCATCCCAGCACAATTTCTTGAAAATAATGTTTTTTCCCCACTTTACATTTTTGTTCGCTTTATCAAAGATCAGTTGGCTGTAATAATTTGGCTTTATTTCTGGATTATCCATTCTGTTCCATTCATTTATGCACCTATTTTTATACAAGTACCATGCTGTTTTGGTGACAGCATGGTACTGATTTCAATATAACTTGAAATCAGGTAATGTGATGCCTCTTGATTTATTCATTTTCCTTGGTCCTGCTTTGGCAATGCGGGCTCTTTTTTGGTTCCATTAGAATTTTAGGATTTTTTTTCTAGCTCTGTGAAGAAGGATGGTGGTATTTTAATGGGAATTGCATTGAATTTGTTTATTGCATTTGACAGTATAGTCATTTTCACAATATTTAATCTACCGTTCATGAGCATGAGATGTGGTTCATGAGCATGAGATGTGTTTCCATTTGTTTGTGTTGTCCGTTTTCTGACAAGAGTGTTTTGTAGTTTTCGTTGTAGAGGCTTTTCACCTCTTTGGCTGGGTATATTCCTAAGTATTTAATTTAATTTAGTTAATTTTTGTGGTTATTGTAAAAGACGTTGGCTTCTTTATTTGATTCTCAGCTTGGTCACTGTTGGTGTATAGGAGAGCTACTGATTTGTGTACATTAATATCGTATTCAGAAACTTTGCTGAATACTTTTATCAGTTCTAGGAGCTTTTTGGAGGAGTCTTTAGGGTGTCCTAAGTATACAATAATATCATCAGCAAACAGCAACAGTTTATCTTCCTCTTTAATAATTTGGATGCCCTTGATTTCTTTCTCCTGTCTGAATGCTCTGGCTAAGACTATGTTGAAGAGAAGTGGTGAGAGTGAGTATCTTTGTCTTGTTCCAGTTCTCAGGGGAAATGCTTTCAATTTTTCCCCATTCAGTATTATGTTGGCTGTGAGCTTGTCATGGTTGGTATTTATTACAATGAGGCATGTCCACTGTATGCCAATTTTGCTGAGAGCTTTAATCATAAAGAAATGCCGAATTTTCTCATGTGCTTTGTCAGCATCTATTGAGATAATCATGTGATTTTTTTTTTTTTACTTTTAACCTATATATATATATATTTTTTATTTTATTT
>NW_012108597.1:14274-29931 GCF_000951045.1 Mandrillus leucophaeus
GTCCAGCTTTGATCCGTTGCTGGCGATGAGCTGCGCTCCTTCGCCGGGGGAGATGCGTTCTTATTTTTTGAATTTCCAGCTTTTCTGCCCTGCTTTTTCCCCATCTTTGTGGTTTTATCTGCCTCTGGTCTTTGGTGATGATAATGTACTGATGGGGTTTTGGTGTAGGTGTCCTTCCTGTTTGATAGTTTTCCTTCTATCAGTCAGGACCCTCAGCTGTAGGTCTGTTGGAGATTGCTTGAGGTCCACTCCAGACCCTGTTTGCCTGGGTATCAGCAGCAGAGGCTGCAGAAGATAGAATATTTCCGAACAGCGAGTGTACCTGTCTGATTCTTTCTTTGGAAGGTTCCTCTCAGGGGTGTACTCCACCCTGTGAGGTGTGGGGTGTCAGACTGCCCCTGGTGGTGGATGTCTCCCAGTTAGGCTACTCAGGGATCAGGGACCCACTTGAGCAAGGAGTCTGTCCGTTCTCAGATCTCAACTTCTGTGTTGGGAGATCCATTGCTCTCTTCAAAGCTGTCAGACAGAGTCGTTTGCATCTGCAGAGGTTTCTGCTGCATTTGTTATTGTTTACTGTGCCCTGTCCCCAGAGGTGGAGTCTACAGAGACAGGCAGGTTTCCTTGAGCTGCTGTGAGCTCCACCCTGTTCGAGCTTCCCAGCAGCTTTGCTTACCTACTTAAACCTCAGCAATGGCGTGCACCCCTCCCCCAGCCTCGCTGCTGCCTTGCCGGTAGATCACAGACTGCTGTGCTAGCAATGAGGGAGGCCCCGTGGGTGTGGGACCCTCCCGGCCAGGTGTGTGATATGATCTCCTGGTGTGCCTGTTTGCTTAAAGCGAGGTATTGGGGTGCGAGTTACCCGATTTTCCAGGTGTTGTGTGTCTCAGTTCCCCTGGATAGCAAAAGGGATTCCCTTTCCCCTTGCGCTTCCCAGGTGAGGCAATGCCTCGCCCTGCTTCAGCTCTCGCTGGTCGGGCTGCAGCAGCTGACCAGCACCGATTGTCTGGCACTCCCTAGTGAGATGAACCCAGTACCTCAGTTGAAAATGCAGAAATCACTGGTCTTCTGTGTCTCTCGCGCTGGGAGTTGGAGACTGGAGCTGTTCCTATTCGGCCATCTTGCTCCTCCCTTGGTTTGTTCTTGTTTCTCTATTTTCTTGAGGTGCGACCTTAGATTTTGTGTTTGTGTTCTTTTAGACTTTTTGATGTAGGTGCTTAGGGCTATGAACTTTCATCTTAGCACTGCCTTTGCTGTATCTTAGGGGTTTTGATAGGTTGTGTCACTATTTCGTTCAGTTCAAAGAATTTTTTAAATTTTCTATCTTTGAAGGTTCCTTTTGGAGTTGATTCCCAGTTTTATTCCACTGTGGTCAGAGAAAGTGGTTGATACCATTTCAATTTGCTTAAATTTATTGAAGCTTGTTTAGTGACCTATTATATGGTCTATCCTGGAGAAAGTTCCATGTGCTGATAAATAGAATATATATTCTGTGGTTGTTGGGTAAAATCTTCTGTAAGTATCTGTTAAGTCCATTTGTTCCAGGGTATAGTTTAAAGCCATTGCTTTTTTTGTTTGTTTGTTTGTTTGTTTTTGTTTTTTGTTTTGTTTTGTTTGAGATCGAGTCTTGCTCTGTCACCCAGGCTGGAGTGCAGTGGTGTGATCTCAGCTCACTGTGAGCTCCACCTCCCAGGTTCACACCATTCTCCTGCCTCAGCCTCTCTAGCAGCTGGGACTACAGACGCCCGCCACCATGCCCAGCTAATTGTTTTGCATTTTTAGTAGAGACGGGGTTTCACCATATTAGCGACGATGGTATCGATCTCCTGACCTCATGATCCACCCGCCTTGGCCTCTGAAAGTGCTGGGATTACAGGCGTGAGGCACTGCTCCTGGCTTTCTGTTGTTTCTTGTTGCCATTTTGTCTTGATGACCTGTCTAGTGCTGTGAGTGGAGCATTGATGTCCTCCACAATTACTGTGTTGCTGTCTATTTCATTTCTTAGGTCTATTAGTAATTGTTTTAGAAATTTTAGACTACAGTGTTAAGTGCATATATATTTAGGATTGTGATATTTTCCTGTTGGACAAGGCCTTTTATCATTATATAATGTCCCTCTTTGTCTTTTTTAAGCTGCAGTTGCTTTAAAGCCTTTTTTTTCCAATATAAGACTAGCTACTCCTGCTCACTTTTAGTGTCCATTTGCATGGAATGTCTTTTTCCTTTACCTTAAATTTATGTGAGTCATTATGTTAGGTGAGTCTCTTGAAGACAGCAGATAGGTGGTTGGTGAATTCTTATCTATTCTGCAATTCTGTATCTTTTAAGTGGAGCATTTAGGACATTTATATTCAGTGTTAGTATTAAGATGTGAGGTACTATTCCATTTATTATGTTATTTGTTGCTTGTATACCTTGCTTTTTAAAAAAAAATCGTATTTTTGTTTTATAGGTCTTGTGAGATTTATGCTTTAAAGGGGTTCTGTTTTCATGTGTTTCCAGGATTTGTTTCAAGATTTAGAGTTCATTTTAGCCATTCTTATAGTGCTGGCTTTGTAGTGGTGCATTCTATCAGCTTTTGTCTGAAAAAGACTATATCTTTCCTTCATTTATGAAGCTTAGTTTTGTTGGATACCAGATCTTGGCTGATCTTTTTTTTTTTTTTTTGGAGGCTAATGATAGGGCCCCAATCCCTTCTAGCTTGTAGGGTTTCTGCTGAGAAATTTGCTGGTAATCTGATAGATTTTCCTTCATGGTTCACCTGATGCCTCTGCCTCACATTTCTTAAGATTTTTTCCTACATCTTAACTTGAGATAATCTGATGACAATGTGACTAGACGATGATCTTTTTGTGATGAATTTCCAAAGTGTTCTTTGAACTTCTTGTATTTGAATGTCTAGGTCTGTAGCAATGCTGGGGAAGTTTTCCTCGATTATTTCCCAAAATAAGTTTTATACTTTTAGATTTCTCTTCTTCCTCAAGAATGCCAATTTTTATTCTTAGGTTTGGTCATTTAACATGATACCAGACATCTTGGAGTTTTTATTTAAATTTTCTTATTCTTTTTTCTTTGTCTTTGTTGGATTGGTTTAATTCAAAACCTTGTCTTTGAGCTCTGAAGTTCTTTCTTCTGATTGTTTGATTCTATTGCTGAGACTTTCCAAAGAATTTTGCATTTCTATAAATGTGTCTATTTTTCCTGAAGTTTTGATTGTCTTTAATTTATGCTATCTATTTAACTGACGATTTCTCCCTTCATTTCTTGTATTTTAAAAATTTATTTAAATAGGGCTTCACTTTCCTCTGGTGCCTTTTTGATTAGCTTAATAACTGACTTTCTGAATTTTTTTTCTCATAAATCAGGGATTTCTTCTTGGCTTAGATCCATTGTTGGTGAGCTAGTGTAATTTTTGGAGGGTGTTAAAGAACGCTGTTTGGTCATATTACCAGAGTTGGTCTTCTGGTTCCTTCTCATTTGGGTAGATTCTGTCAGGGGAGAGGTCTAGGGCTCAAGGCTGTTGTTCAGATTATTTTGTTCCATGAGGTGTTCCCTTGATGTAGTACTCTCCACTTTTTCCTAGGGACATGGCTTCCTGAGAGCTGGGTTGTAGTAGTTGTTATCTCTCTTCTGTATCTAGTCATCCAGCCGGTCTACTAAGCTCCAGGCTGGTTCTGGGGGCTGTCTGCATGGAGTCCTGTGATGTAAACCATCTGTGGGTCTCTCAGCCATGGATACGAGCACAGTATTTGGGGCATCTCCTGGGTCCTGCGGGAGCAATCTGCTTCCTTCAGAGGTTCTGTGGGTCCTCTCAGCTTTCTTGATTTATTCTTGCAGCAGTTCTGAAGCAAAAGTTCATGATGTGAGATTCCATACACTGTCCGAGTGAGAGCTACAATCTAGTCCTTCCTCCCATCCTCCATCCTCCCAAGTCATAAATCTCAACTTTTTCACATTGTATTTACAAGGTTTTTGGCAAATTACCCAACTCTTCTGGATTTGAGCTTCTTCATTATAAAATGAAAATATGTAATAACATTTACCACTTAACACTGTTGTAACAATCAGAGATAAGTAAATGCCACCCCAAACCTGGTAGTTATATAAGCATATATAGAATATGTGTCAATAAATGGAATTTTCATATAGAACTTGCCCCTAAATAGCTGTATGACAATAAAAAAAATTTCTTCCCCTTTTTAAGTCCAAGTTTCCTTATGGGTAAAAGGAAGGGAACAGACTAGACAATTGTCAAGATCCTTTTCAGCACTAACTTGGTGCAGTGTTACAGCTGTTTCCCTGGTGATGCTAAGAAGGCTGGGTGTGCCTCATACTTACTTGAAGAGTGATGCTTTTACCTTTGGTCACTTTGATTATTTCACAGTACCAGCCTCAGAGCTGCAGCTGAAGCTAAGGAGGGGAAAAGAAGGAAGCACTATGATTCTGTAACTTGGGAATGTCCCTCTTTCCCTTTTGCACAAGAAACATGACCTTCCTGGACTCCATTTTCTTCATCTGTAAAATGGAGTCATTTTGTAGGGTTGTTGTGAAGAACAAATGAGGAGATCAATGTAAAGCATCTAGCATAGTTCCTAGTAAAAAATAAATAATAAATGAAAGTTTATATTATAATTGAGCTGGGTTCAGGTCATCAATACATAAGAGAAGTACTTGTAAACAAATCCTTGGATAAAATCAAGTTATTAGATAGATATATACCTTTCTTTAATATTAATTGCAAGATATAGTTATTGAGTAAGATGTGTGAGGGACATTGAGGTTAATGAACAACTACATGCATAATTTTGTCATTCACTGAAACAAGGAACACAAGTGGAGGAAAAGGGAATGTGTTCAATTTTAGGTATGTTGAATTTGAGATGCATGTGGGCCTTCCAAATGAAGGTTCTACTAAGCAGTTACACATGTCCATTTGAATCTCAGGGAAAACAATCTGGATTATGCAAATGGACATCAAACCGGAGATGGTAGATAAACACATGGGGATGGATGAGATTATTCATATAAATTATTTGGACTAAAAATTATAGCGGGATCAGGATGGAACCCTGAGGAACACCAACATTCAAATGGTAGGTAGAGAAGGAGAGTGACAAAGAGTGACTATAGATATATGAGTGAATCCTGGTAAGGATTACACTATGAAAGCCATTGGAAGAGAGCAGTCAGGAAAGAGTTGTCAAGAATATCAAATGCTGACAAAAAGGCAAGTCCTTTACGGAATGAGTATTCTTGGATTTAGCAGTAAGAAGGTTGTGTATTATTATTATGTCCTTGATTTTCACTGAAAGTCAACATGAGAAAGGACCATATGACAAATGTGATGACACATCCCATTAAACTACTACCAAAAACTAGAGTGACAAATGTTTTTTTTCCTGTCCCTCATATATACACTTATTAAATTCTTATTAGAGACTAGTGCCAGGAAAAATTTACTTTCTTTCATGCATCTATTCCACAGACAGCCATTGACTATCTACTATATGACACACTGATAAGTGCTTGTGATGCAAATAGAGTTGAGTCATAGTTTTTACTCTCAAAAACCTCATTAAAACTTCATTCATTTATACAATAAATAATTATGAATCTCCTAATATATGCCAGATCCTGTGCTAATCACAATTGGTATAGTCCCTCCCCATGAGGTTTCCAGTTTATTTCCTGAAGAGCTATTGTTATTTCATTTATTGGACAGTGTTCATTGTATAACTATCAAATTTCCCTTTTTGGTTTTACATCCAGGAACTCCCAAATTACATTCACTTAAGTCTCAGGGAATAGCTGTGTGAAAGATAGAAATGGATGAATGATGCCAACCACATTACACCTTTGGTTTTTTTATTTTATTTTATTGAATGAATGACACTTTATTTAGGGAATTTTCCTCCTTTCCCCTTTATCTTCAAAGCACTTTGTTTAACTTGAAAATGTTCTGGTCTGTTCCTTTGTGTGCTGTATTTAATAGGGAGGGAGGTGGCTATGAAGAGGTTGGACACTTCATCTGTTTCACCCCAGTGTTTGAGGTCTAGGAATGATTTCCAGTAATTGGGACAATGAAATTCCACATCAATTAAAAAAATTGGCTTGCCCCGTGGAGTTTATTAAAATAGGATTTTTATCTGCACATGTGTGTGATAATAACTGATTGCATTATTATGAAATAAGTAAGTCCATTTGTATACATTTTTCTGTTTTATTTTAAAAAGAGAAGTACATAATGAGAGCCAAGATAATTATCAGTAAAGCCTAAATATTAGGCAGATTAGGAAAGAAAAAGAAATGAAAACAATAACAACAACAAAACCAATTCAACTCAAACTACGTCACAGAGGATCAGCTTCCCTGAGCATTTCCATGGCAGTAGGATCTTTCCCTTCATGATACTCCCTAAGTGCCCATGGCCCTGATTTGAGCTAACATATAATTTAACATGCCAAAGCTTAAAGTATCACACAACACTTTCTTTAAATTTGTTCTGTTTTGCTAGAAACCCTTTAGAAAGGGGATTAGAGACTACAAGTAGGCCTATGATATGACAGTCATTTTATTTAAATTATTAGATTCTGTTTTGTAGATACCAATGCTTGCCTCTCAGAAACATGTCACATGGGCATGTGGAAGAAAATTTGGAGATGGAGAATCCCTCTGCTGCTGTTTGGATCAGTAGGTCGGTTTGCTGATTTCCATATGTTGTTACCCTAAGCTTCTTTCCTCTCTCCCACCCCAGGTTGCCAGGGTAATTTTTCACAAACACAGCAGCAACCACAAGTATAATTATGGAGACCAAATCACTCTAAAATGAGAATAAGCTTTCTTTCTTTAAAGACTTCAGCCTAGAGAAGTTAAACTTAATGGCCAGACTTCTTGTCTGCAGTTTGGGTGTCACATGGTAAAGAAATAGAAGGTATAAATGGGAGGCCTAATGTCAAAATTTTCCAAGACCTCCATCTAAGGTACTGTTCTAATTCCAGAGCAATTTTTTTCAGCACTCAAAGTCAACATATGATGCATGAAATGGGGTGTGCCTCATACAGGACTAGAAAACAATGTGCTAGGTTTGAAGGAACCGCTTCAAGTGGGAAGACAAAGTTCCCACCAAGATTTAGGGTATCATTTTTGATGGCACCCATTGTTAAGCCTCCAGAACTTATACCTTTAAAATGGTTAACAGATAAGCCAATTTGGATAGAACAATGGCTGGTAAGTAAAGATAAACTGGAGGCTTTAGAGGACTTAGTCACTGAACAATTAGAAAAAAGACTTATAGCTCCAACATTTTCCCCCAGGAATTCTCCAGTTTTCATAATTAAGAAAAAATCAGGTAAATGGAGAATGTTAACTGACTTAAGAACCATTAATTCAGTTATACAACCTATGGGGACATTGCAGCCAGGACTGCCTTCTTCTGCTATGATTCCAAAAAATTGTCCTTTAATAGTCATAGATTTAAAAGACTGTTTCTTTAACAGTCTTTTAAATACCCTTAGCTGAGCAAGACTATGAATGCTTTGCATTTACAATTTCTGCAGTAAACAACCAGCATCCTGCTAAGCATTTTCACTGGAGAGTGTTGCCACAAGGTATGTTAAACAGTCCAACAATTTCCCAGACTTACATAGGGCAAGCAATTGAACCTACTTGTAAAAAATTTTCACAGTGTTACATTATTCATTATATGGATGATATACTTTGTGCTGCCCTGACTCTAGAAATATTGCTCCAATGTTATGACCACTTACAAAATTTGAGTTCTTGGGCTGGTTTAGTTATATCTCCTGAAAAAATTCAGACTACAACTCCTTACTCCTACTCGGGAACTTAGTAAATGACACTACCAGTGTGCCACAGAAAGTAACCATATGTAGGGATGAATTGAAAACATTAAATGATTTTCAAAAATTACTAGGGGACATTAATTGGATACGACCTGCTCTAGGCATTTCTACCTATGCCATGAATAATCTATTTTCTATCCTTAAAGGAGATCCTAGTCTCACTAGCCCTTGGAAATTAGCAAAAGAAACTGAGGCAGAATTGCAGCTAATCAAAAAGCAAGTCCATAAAGCTCAAATAAATAGAATAGATCCAGAAAAGACTCTAGATGTGCTATTTTTTTCAACTCAGCATTCACCTACTGGTTATATTGTTCAAGAGCAATATCTGGTAGAGTGACGTTTTCTTCCACATTCTAATTCACGGACTTTGACTCCTTATTTGGATCAAATCGCTACTATGATAGGAAATGGGAGAACTCGGATTTTTAAATTACATGGATATGATCCTGGAAAAATTACTGTCCCTCTCACGAAGGCACAAATACAGCAAGCTTTTATAAACAGTCTTACTCGGCAAACCCACTTAGCTGACTTTGTGGGTATTCTTGATAATCATTTTCCTAAAATGAAACTGTTTTAATTTTTAAAATTAACTAATTGGATTCTCCCTAGAATAACTAAATTTAAACCAATTGAAGGTGCTGTGAATGTCTTCAGAGATGGGTCTAGCAATGGTAAAGCCTCTTATTCTGGGTCGAAAGGTAAAGTTTTTCAGACGCCCTATACTTCAGCTCAAAAAGCCGAGCTTGTAGCTGTAATTGAGGTATTGACTGCTTTTGATATGCCTATTAATGCAATATCTGATTCTTCATACGTGGTTCATTCCACACAATTAATTGAAAATGCTCAGTTATGATTTCATACAGATGAACAACTGATGACTTTATTTACCCAATTGCAAACATCAGTCAGGAGTAGAAAGCACCCTTTTAACATCATTCACATTGGAACTCATACACCTCTTCCAGGACCTTTAACTGAAGGGAATCAAATGGTTGATCGCCTAGTTGCTACTGCAATATCTAATTCTAGACACTTTCACAATTTAACCCATGTTAATGATTCTGGTCTCAAATGCAGATACAGCGTTACCTGGAAAGAAGCTAAAGCTATTATCCAGCAAAGTGAAACTTGCCAAATGGTACGTTCCTCATCTTTCACAGGAGGAGTTAATCCTGGAGGATTGGAACCTAATTCTCTTTGGCAAATGGATGTCACACATATTCCCTCATTTGGGAGACTAGCTTACGTACACATATGTGTGGACACCTTTTCTCACTTTGTCTGGGCTACATGCCAATCAGGAGAGTCTTCTGCAGGTGTTAAACATCACCTTTTGCAGTGTTTTGCAGTGATGGGCATTCCAGCTTCTATTAAAACAGAAAATGCTCCAGGCTATATGAGCCAAACTCTAGCTACATTTTTCTCTATATGGAATATTAAACACATTACTGGCACCCCATATACTTCTCAAGGACAAGCCATAGTAGGAAGAATGAATCTCTCCCTGAAACAACAGTTGAAAAAGCAAAAGGGGGAAAACAGGGACTACAGAACACCCCGTATGCAATTGAATCTAGCACTATTGACCTTAGTTTTTTTGAGCCTGCCTAAAGACCAGATGATATCAGCAGCTGAACAGTATCTACAGAAACCAGCCGCAAAGACAGAAGCAGAACAACTGGTTTGGTGGAGAGATCCAATAACGAAAAGTTGGGAAATAGGTAAAATAATAACTTGAGGTAGAGGTTATGCTTGTGTTTCTCCAGCCGATTTGGATACCATCAAGACACCTGAAACCTTATCATGAGCCAGATGCCGAAGAAGAGATTCTGGGAGGATCCCAAGGACCTCCCAGTTGCAGCCGTGTCTAGACTGATGCTGAGAAGGACCCCAACTGTTACAAGCAACACCTGTCATAAATAACCACCTACCTGGGGACAGATAAAGAAGCTGTCACAGATGGTGGAAGAAAACATGAGGAGAGTGGGGCAGCTAGTCACAATGAGTAATTTAATGATAGCTATGATAGTGTTGATCACCATTGCCATGAACATTCCTTCAACAAAGACTGACACAGAGAAAAATTATACTTATTGGGCATATTTATCAATCTTGGCTGGCAGTAATGCCTGAAAGTAAACACTCCATGACACAGTTACACATGGTTTCTGGTCTCAGTATTTACCATAATAAATCTGCTCCTATAATTGAGGCAAATCACCCTCAAAAACCTATTTGTGAACAGAATTGGACCTGGCCAGAAATAATGAACGAATTTGTTTGGGAAGAATGCATTGCAGAACTGGCAGAGGTGCTGCACAATGATTCCTATGGAATCATTATTGATTGGTCCCCTAAGGGGATGTTTAGCTTGAGTCGCACCTCTCAGTCTGCATGCCACAGCCACACTATGTTCAGCTGGTCTAAACAAAATGGTCAGATGGTAGAAATAGTAAGAAATACAGCAAGAGTTCCTATTATCTGGAAACATGGCAGTATAATGGCAACTCCACCTCAAATGATATGGCCACTGTAGGAGTCAAACACAAGGATTTGTGGAAACTATTAATGACTCTGAAATAAGATCAAAATTTAGGAAAGAATAAAAAAACATCTAGAAAGACACTCTACAAATGTGTCTTTGGATATCGCAAAATTTAAAGAACAAATATTTAAAGCATCTCGGGCACACCTGACCTTAATGCCAGGAACTGGAGTGCTTGAAGGAGCTGCAGACAGATTAGGAGCTATTAGCCCATTAAAATAGACAAAGACACTTGGAGGCTCTGTGATTTCCATGATGATTGTGTTATTAATCTGTGTTGTTTGTCTTTGTGTAGTCTGAAGATGCTGATCCTGACTCCTGCAAGAAGTAGCTCAATGTGATAAAGCCACCTTTGCTTTTATTGCCCTGCAAACACAAGAAGGGGGACATGCTGGGGATAGGCCCCAAAATTGGGCCATAAACTGGCTCCCAAACTGGCCATAAACAAAATCTTTGCAGTGGTGTGACATGTTCGTGATGGTCATGATGCCCACACGGAAGGCTGTGGGTTTACCAGAATGAAGGCAAGGAACACCTGGCCAACCCAAGGCAGAAAACCGCTTAAAGGCATTCATGAACCATAAACAATAGCATGAGTGATCCATGCTTTAAGGACTTGTTCCTGCTGCAGATAACTAGCCAGAGCCCATCCCTTTTTTTCGGTCCATCCCTTTGTTTCCTGTAAGGAATACTTTTAGTTAATTTATAATCTATAGAAATAATGCTTATCACTAGCTTGCTGTCAATAAATATGTGGGTAAATCTGCTTGTGGCTCTCAGCTCTGAAGGCTGTGGGTCCCCTGATTTCCCACTCCAAATGCTATATTTCTCTGTGTGTGTGTGTCTTTAATTTCTCTAGTACTGCTGAGATAGGGCCTCCCTGACCAAGCTGGTCTCGGCAATGTCATCTGCTCAAAGGGAGGGGGAGTTGTGGCAAGGATTCTGAAGAGAGGTTTGGAATTGCTCCTGAGGATGGGAAAAGGTGTTTACTAGAAAACTTTCTGAGCTACACTGAAGCTCTGTTAGATGGAACTTGCGGTCATTCTTTTCATGATTATACATTTTTCTCCTTTTGCAGCACTCGAGTGCTTGGGTACAACAGAAAAAAAAAAAAAAAAAGAAGATGCTTAGATTGCATCAGGACTAGGGTTTTGTAGGGCAGATATGATTCAATGATAAAAGGAAAAGTTTGTTGGGAGTCTTAGAAAAAGAGGAGTTCAGGTGAGGTCTCTGGTGTCCAGACTAAATAGAGAAGGAAGTAAAGCAAGAGACAAATTATGCGCCGAGATAAAGAGAGGTGCTGAATGACTGTAGGTCACAAAATAAGCATTGTCAGAGAAAAAAGTGAGAGATCTGAAGGTTCATTGTCTTGGAGTTCATTAGTGAGATGTCTGAATTTTTTTTTAAATTATAAAGCAACTTTGCCTTATGACAACACTTACATGTGGCCAAAGGAGTATGCAACTGAAGCTGAGTTTGTAAATAAATTCATTGTAGTTTCAAAAGTCAAGGAATTGTTAGGTTAAAGTAGTAGGTGAAATAGTAAAATGGACATTGAAGTATCTTTGGAGACTTCAAGATATGAAGTGGTAAATCAAAGTGGAGATAGAGCCATCGTGTAAAAAATTGGACAGTGGTCAACAGATAGCACCAAAGTGGAGGGAAAGAATAATACAGCTAGGTGGCATGAATCTAAGAGGACAAAGATTTTTGTACATGAGAAAAAGAGTGTTGTCATATCAAAGTGGTGATGAAAGCAAAGAGAATGCCAATGCCACCACTGAGGATAAGGAGAGCAGAGGAGAACCAAAGCCACATTTTCTTTTACATTTTTAATTTTTAATTTTTGTGGGCACCTAGTAGGTGTATATATATCTGGGGCACATGGCATATTTTGAAACAGGCATGCAATGAGTCACATCAAGGTAAATGGGGTCTATTACCTCAAAAATCTCTCCTTTGTGTTACAAAAAGTATAATGATAGTCTTAGTTTTTAAATGTACAATTCAATTATTGACTATAGTCACCCTGTTATGCTATCAAATACTTGATCTTATTCATACTTTCTAACTACTAATGTGTGTCTATTCCTCATCCCCACTTCCATCTCTTCACCCTCCACTACCTTTCACAGGCTCTGGTAACAGGCTCTTGTAATGTCTACCTCTATGAGTTTCATTATTTTAATTTTAATTTATAGCTCACACATATAACTCAGAAAATGCAAGGCTTGTCTTTTCGTGTTTGGCTTATTTCACTTAATGACCAACAGGTCCATCCATGTTGTTACAAATGACAGGACCTTATGATTTATTGTGGCTGAATAGTATTCCATGATGTGTATATGTACCACATTTTCTTTATCCGTTCCTCTGTTGATGAACACTTAAGTTGCATTCAAATCTTAGCTATTAGAAACCATGTAGCAATTATTGCCTCCTCCTGTATTTTTCAAAATAGCTTGAATAGGCTTGGTATTATGCCTTAAGTGTTTCATAGAATTCAGCAGGGAAGTCATCAGGTCCCAGGCTTTTATTTTTATTTTTTTTCTGGGAGAACATTTACTGTGACTTCAATCTTGTTACTTGTTATTGGTTTGTTCAGGTTTTGGATTTCTTTATAGTTTGTAGATGTCTAGGAATTTGTCCTTTTCTTCTAGGTTTTCCAATTTTTTGGCATATAGTTGCTCATAGTAGTCACTGATGATCCTTTGGCAATATCAGTTGTAATGTCTACTTTTTCACCTCTTATTTTATTTATTTCAGTCATCTTCCCTTTTTTTCTCAGTTATTCTACCCAGAGGTTTGCCATTTTTGTTTATTTTTTCATGAAACCAACTTTTTGTTTTGTTAAAATTTGTACTGATTCTTTCATTTCAGTTTCATTTATTTCTGCTCTGATCTTGATTATTTCTTTTCTTCTTCTAATCGCACATTTGTTTTGCTCTTGCTTTTCTATTTCCTTAAGATGCATCTTGGAAGGCAACCAAGATGACTGAATAGAAACTACTCCACTCTGTGGTTCCCATTTAGAAGGATGAAAACAGCGAGTGAATTCTGCATCTTCAATTGAGGAACCAAGGGTCTCTCACTGGGACTGACTAGTTGGTTGGCATGACCAACAGAGAGCAAGGAAAAACAGGTGGAGTGAGGGTCCACATGAGAGCTGCATGGGGCAAAAAGAACTCTCTTCCCCAGCCAAGGAAGGTGGCAAGCAATTGTGATTCCCCTCCCTGAAAACTACATTTTCCCCACAGATGTTTGCAACTAATGGGTCAGGAGGTCCCCTCCTAAGCCCACAGCATCAGAGCCTTGGGTCTCAAGCACAAAGCTGTGGAGACTCATGGTGGCTCTTTGGGTGGGTGTCCTCTGGAGCAGGCACTAAGATGCAGGAGTATTTGCATACTCTGGCTCTGGGAACTCCTGTGAGGTAAGATACCCATCTGCCATAAGAAGATCAACCCAAGCCAAATGATCATCAGATTCTCCAAGGTCAAAATGAAGGAAAAAATGTTAAGGACAGTCAGAGGGAAAGACCACGTCACCTATAAAAGGAAGCCCATCTGACTAACAGCAAACCTCTCAGTGAAAACCCTAAAAACCAGAAGAGATTGGTGGCCGATATTCAACATTCTTTTTAAAAAAGAATAATTTCCAACCCGGAATTTCATTTCTAGCCAAACTAAGCTTCATACAAGAAGGAGAAATAAAATCTTTTTCAGACAAGCAAATGTTGATATATTTCATCACTGCCAGGTGCCTTGCAAGAGCACCTGAAAGAAGCACTAAATATGGAAATGAGAAAACGCTACCAGCTACTACAAAAACACACTGAGGTACACAAGACCAATTACACTATGAAGCAAATACATACATAAACAAATCTACAAACAAACCAACTAGTATCAAGATGTCAGAATCAAATTCACACATAACAATATTAATCTTAAATGTAAATGGCCTAAATGCCCCAACTAAAAGACACAGAGTGGGAAAAAACTGGATAAAGACTCAAAATCCTTCAGTATGCTGTATTCAAGAGGCCCATCTCATGTGCAAAGACACACATAGACTCAAAATAAAAGAATGGAGGAAAATTTATCAAGCAAAATGGAAAACAGAAAAAAGCAGAGGTTGCAATCCTAGTTTCTGGAAAAAAAAAAAAAAACAAAACAGACATTAGACCAACAAGGATTTTTTTAAAAAGACAAAAAAAAAATGCATTGCATAATGGTAAAGGGGTCAATTCAACGAGAAGATCTAATTATCCTAAATATATATGCAACCAATACAGGAGCACCCAGATTCATAAAACAAGGTCTTAGAGACCTACAAAGAGACTCAGAATCCCACACAATAATAGTGGAAGACTTTAACACCCCACTGTCAATATTAGACAGATTATTGAGACAGAAAATTAACAAAAATATTTAAGACTTGAACTCAGCTCTGGATCAAGTAGACCTGATATATATCTACAGAACTCTACATCCCAAAACAACAGAATATACATTCTTCTCAGTACCACATGGCACTTACTCTAAAATGGATGAAATAGTTGGAAGTACATCACTCCTCAGCAAATGCAAAAGAACTGAAGTCATAACAAACAGTCTCTTAGGCGATGTCACAATAAAATTAGAACTCAAGATTGAGAAACTCACTCAAAACCACACAGCTACATGAAAATTGAACGAACTGCTCCTGAATGATTCCTGGGTAAATAACAAAATTAAGGTGGAAATAAGGAAGTTCTTTGAAGCCAGTGAGAACAAAGATACAACATACCAGAATCTCAGGGACACAGCTAAGGCAGTGTTAAAAAAGAAATTTATAGCACTAAATGCTCACATCTAAAAGTTAGAAAGATCTCAGATTGATAGTCTAGCATCACAACTAAAATAACTAGAAAACCAAGAGCTGAGAATGATTGTTTCCAGCTGCATCCATACTCTCATTTATAGGTGGGAATTGAACAACGAGAATACTTGGACTCTGGAAGGGGAACATCACACACTGGGGCCTATTATGGGGAGGGGGAGGGGGGAGGGATGGCATTGGGAGTTATACCTGATGTAAATGACGAGTTGATGGGTGCAGCACACCAACATAGCACATGTATACATATGTAACAAACCTGCACTTTGTGCGCATGTACCCTAGAACTTAAAGTATAATAAAAAAATAAATAAAATAATAATAATAAAAAAAGAAAACCAAGAGCAAACAAACCCCAAAGCTAGCAAAAAA
>NW_012108597.1:30676-63946 GCF_000951045.1 Mandrillus leucophaeus
TGGGAGTTATACCTGATGTAAATGACGAGTTGATGGGTGCTGACGAGTTGATGGGTGCAGCACACCAACATGGCACAAGTATATATATGTTACAAACGTGCATGTTATGCACATGTACCCTAGAACTTAAAGTATAATAATAATAATAAAATAAAAAAAAAAAAGCTTATCCACTATGATCAAGTTGGCTTTATTTCCGGGATGGAAGGCTGGTTAAACCTAAGCAAATCAATAAGTATCATTTGTCACATAAACAGATCTAAAGACAAAAACACATAATTACGTTAATAGATGCAGAAAAGGACTTTGACAAAATAAAACCTCTCTTCATGTTAAAAACTGTCAATAAATTGGGTATTGAAGAAACATACCTCAAAATAATAAAAGCCATTTAGGAAGAACCCACAGCCAATATACTGAATGGGCAAAAGCTGGAAGCATTCCCCTTGAAAACTGGCACAAGACAAGTATGCCCTCCCTCACCACTCCTATTCAACATAGTATTGGAAATTCTGGCTAAGGCGATCATGCAAGAGAAAGAAATACAGCATATTCAAATAGCAAGAGGGGAAGTAAAAGTGTCTTTGCTTACAGATGACCTAATTCTATGTCTAGAAAACCTCATCGTGTCAGCACGAAAGCTTTTTAAGCTGATAAGCAACTTTAGCAAAGTCTCAGGATACAAAATCAATGTGCAGAAGTCACCATCATTCCTACACATCAACAACAGGCAAGCAGAGAGCCAAATCAAAAATAAACTGCCATTCACAATTGCTACAAAGAGAATAAAATACCTAGAAATACAGCTAACAAGGGAAGTAAAGGACCTCTTCAAGGAGAACTACAAACCACGGCTCAAGGAAACCAGAGAGAACACAAACAAATGTAAATACACTTCATCCTCATGGATAGGAAGAATCAATATCATGAAAATGGCTGTAATGTCCAAAATAATTTATAGATTCAATGCTATTCCCTTTAACCTACCATTGACATTACTAACAGAACTGGAAAAAAAGTTATTTTTAAAATTCAAATGGAACCCCCAAAGGGCTTGTATATCCAAGATAATCCCAAGCAAAAAGAACAAAGCTGGAAGCATAATGCTACTTAACTTCAAACTATACTAAAAGGCTATGGTAACCAAAGCAGCACAGTACTGGTACAAAAATACACACATAGGCATGGGAAAAGATTTCATGATTAAATCGCCAAAAGAATTGCAACAAAAGCAAAAATAGGATCTAATTAAAGAGCTTCTGCACAGCAAAATAAACTATCGTCAGAGCAAGCAGGCAACCTACAAAGTGGGAAAAAGGTTTTGCAATCTATTCATCTGACAAAGTTCGAATATCAAGAATCTACAAGGAATTTAAACAAATTTACAATAAAAAACAAACAACCCTATTAAAAAGTGGGCAAAGGATATGAACAGACATCTCTCAAATGAAGACATTCATGCACCCAAAAAGCATTGAAAAAAACTCAACATCACTGATTATTAGAGAAATGCAAATAAAAACCACAATGAGATACCATCTCATGCCAGTCAGAATGACAATTATTAAACAGCCAAAAAACAACAGGTGCCGGTGGGATTGCAGAGAAATAGAAATGCTTTTATGCTGTTGGTGGAACATAAATTTGTTAAACCATTGTGGAAGATGAGGTGGTATTCCTCAAAGATCTAGAACCAGAAATACCACTGGACCCAGCAATCCCAGTACTGGGTATTTATATATATATATATATACACACACACACACACATATATATACCATGGAATACTATGCAGCCTAAAAAGGAGCAAGATCATGTCTTTTTCAGGGATGTGGATGAAGCTCGAAGCCATTATCCTCAGCAAAGTAATTTACAAACAGAATATCAAACACTGCTTGTTCTCACTCAAAAGTGGGAGTTGAACAATGAGAACACATGGACACGATGAGGAGAATAACACACACTGGGGCCTGTTGTGGGGTGTGGTGGTGGGGAGTGAGAGAGCATTAGGAAAAATAGCTAATGCATGGTGGGCTTAATATCTAAGTGATGGGATAATAGGTTCAGCAAATCACCATGGTACACGTTTCCCTATGTAACAAACCTACACATCCTGCACATGTATCCCAGGACTAAAAATAGAAATTAAAACAAAATAAAAACTTTTTTCTTAAATCTTAAAATGAAGATTTTTTTTTAAAGATGCAGCATCTTAAGGCAATTTATTTGAAGATTTTCTTCTTATTTGATGTAAGTGCTTATAGGTATAAATGTCACTTATAGTACTGCTCTCACCTTATTAAAAAGGTTTTGGTAGGCTGTGTTTCCATTATCACTTCTTTGAAAAAGTTTTTGAATTTCCTTCTTAATTTATGGACCTATTAATCATTTAGGAGCATGTGGTTTTATTTCTATTTGTGTAGTTTCCAAAATTTCTCTTATTTATTTCTAGCTTTATTCCATTGTGGTAATAGAAGATGCTTAATATTATTTCAGTTTTTTGAATGTTTTGAGACTTGTTTTATGACCTAACACTATTCTTGAGAGTGACTTATGTGCTGAGAAGAAGAATGTGTGTATTGCAGCTGTTGGATGGAATGTTCTGTAAATATCAATTAAGTTCATTTGGTTAATAGTACAGATTAAATTCCATGTTTCTTCCTTGATTTTTTGTTTGTGTGATCTCTTCAATGCTGAAGGTGGGCTGTTGAGGTCTCCAGTCATTATTGTATTGGGATCTATCTCTCTCTTTACCTCTAATAATATTAACATTATATATCTGGGTGCATGTATCTTTAAAATAGTTATATCCTCTTACTGAATTTACCCCTATATCATTATAAAATGGCAAAAATTCTCTATGCTTTATGTTTGAAATCTATTTTGTCTAATACAGGTATAGCAACTCCTATTATTTTTTTGGTTTCCATTTGCATGGAAATTTTTCTCATCTCTGTATTTTCATTCTGTGTGTGTCTTTACATGAAGTGTTTTTCTTGCAGGCAACAGGCTATTGGGTCTTGTTTTTTTATCTATACAACCACTCTATGTCTTTTGATTGGAGAGTTTAGTTCACTTACATTCAATGTTATTTTTTACAAGTAAAAACTTACTCTTTCCATTTTATTTGTTTTCTGGTTGTATTTTTCTCTTCTCTTCTTTCTTTCTTTCCTTACTGTATTTGTTTTAGTGAAGGTGATTTTCTCTAGTGGCATGATATAATTTCCAGCTTTTCATTTTTTGTATATCCATTTTATGTTTTTTTGATTTGAGGTTATCATGATGTTTGCAAATACTATCTTATAACTCATTATTTTAAATAGATAATAACTTTTTTTTTTTTTGAGACAGAGTCTTGCTCTGTCAACCAAGCTGGAGTGCAGTGGTGTGATATCGGCTCACTGCAACCTCTGCCTTTCAGGTTCAAGCAATTCTCCTGCCTCAGTCTCCCAAGTAGCTGGGACTACGGTTGTACGCCACCACGTCCTGCTAGTTTTTGTATTTTTAATACAAACAGTGTTTCACCATGTTGACATGTTGTCCAGGTTGGTCTTGAACTTTTGATCTCAGATGATCCAGCTGCTTCGACCTCTCAAAATGCTGGGATTACAGGCGTGAGCCATCATGCCCAGCCTAACTGCCCAGCCTAAACTGATGACAACTTAATGATGATGACAACTAAATCATCATGCCCAGCCTAAACTGATGACAACTTAAATGCTGATTGCATGAACACAAAAGCAAAAATAAAACTGATAAAACCTCTATTTTAACTTTATCATTCTGCTTTTTAACATTTTGTGGTTTCTATTTATATCTTATTTTACTGTCTATAGCTTGAGAAGTTGTAGTTATCATTTTTGATTAGTTTATCTTTTAGTTTTTCTGCTTAGAGAAGAGCAGTTTAGACATCATAATTACAGTGTTTTAATACTCTGTGTTTTTCGGTGTTCCTACTCTTACAAGTGAGTTTTTAAACTTCAGATGATTTATTATTGCTCATTACCGTCCTTTTCTCTCTAAAGATTTTCCTTTTGCATTTCTTTTAGGACAGTTTTGATACTGAGAAAATCTCTCAGCTTTGTTTTATCAGAAGTCTTTGCTTGTCCTTTATGTTTGAAGTATATTTTCACTGGATACACTCTTCAAGGAAAGTGGTTTTTTTCCTTCAGCATTATAAATCTGTCATTTCTCTCTCTCCTGGCCTGTAAGGTTTCCACTTATATGACCGCTGCCAGTTGTATTGGAGCTCAATTTTATGTTATTTGTTTCTTTTCTCTTGCTGATTTTAGGATTCTTTCTTTATCTTTGACCTTTGGAAGTTTGATTACTAAATGCCTTGATGTGGTCTTATTTGGCCTAAAATTCTATAACCTTCTTGTGCTTCAATGTTCATATTTTTATCTGGATTTAAGTAGTTCAAGTTAGTTTGTTACGACTTTGAGTAAATGTTTTACTTCTATCTTTTTCTCTTTCTTCTCTTTAAGGTGAATAGCTCTCAGATTTTCCCTTTTGAGACTATTTTTCCAAATCCTCTAGGTGTTCTTGTTACATTATTTTTGCTTTTGTCTCCTCTGACTGTGTATTTTCAAACAACCTGTTTTCAAGCTCATAAATTCTTTATTCTCCTTGATTAATTATTCTTTAAGACACTATGATGCATTCTTCAGTGTGTCAATTACACATTTCAACTCCAGAATTCCTGTTTATTTTTAATTACTTCAATCCCTTTGTTAACTTTACTGATAAATTCTGATTTTTTTCTCTGTGTTATCTTTTATTTTGTTGAATTTTCTCAATGCAGCTATTTTGAATTCTCTGTCTGAAAGATCACATGCTTCTGTCTCTCCAGGATTGGTTACTGGTGACTTATTTAGTTCATTTGGTGAGGTCATGTTTTTATGGATGGTTTTGATGCTTATGGACATTAGTTTGTGTCTGGGCATTGAAGAGTTAGGTATTCATTGTAGTCTTCACAGTCAGGGTTTGTTTGTACCCTTCCTCTCTGAAAAGGCTTTCCAGGCATTCAAAGGGACTTTGGTTTTGTGATCTAAGCTGCATCTGCATCAGGGAGCATCCCAAGCCAAGTAAGGCTATAGTTCTTGCAGACTTGTTGAAGAACCCCCTTGGTGGTCTTGAATAAGATCCAGAAAAATTCTGGGGATTACTAGGCAGAGACTCTTATTATCTTCCCTTGCTTTCTCCCAAATAAATGGAGTATCTCTGTGTTGAGACACCTGGATATGAGAGTTGGGTGACAAAAGCACCCCTGTGAACACCACCACTGATACTGTGCTGGGTCAGACCTGTAGTGAGCCTTGTATTCGATCTTGCCCAAGGCCTGCTGTAACCACAACCTGGCTACCACATATGTTTGTTTAAGACCCTAGGCCTCTGCAATCAGCAGGGGGCAAAGCCATACAGACTTGTTCCCTTCCCTTTGGGGCTGTGAGTTCTTCCTGGCCTTGGATGGGTCTAGAAATGCCATTTGGGAGCCAGAGACCAGAGTAGAATACCTTTAAAAGTCTACTTGGTGCTCCACTGTACTGTTGCTGGACTGAGTCTTATGAAACTCTCATTTGTTCTCTGAGGAATTTAGACTAGAATGCCTCTAATGTCTCCTCTAGCTCTGTCATAGAGATTAAATTTGTACCACTCTTCTCACCCCTTTCCACAAGCAGAGGAACTTCACTTCATGGCCACCACAACTACAGGGCCATGCAGAGTACTGCCAAAGTTCACTTAACACTCAAGGTCTCTTAAGTTAGATTGTTGTGAATGCTGCTTGGACTTAAGAGTCACCCATCAGGGTGGTGGGCTCCCCTCTGGCCCAGCGTAAGTCCAGAAATGCTGTCAAATAACCAAGGCCTATAATAGGTCATCCCAAGAGCCTGCTTGGTGTTCTACCCCACTGTGCCCAAGCTGGTATTTGATTTTTTATTCTTATGAATTTGCTTTATTTTTTTGTAGATAGCTGTTAAATTTGGTGTTCCTGCAAGGGGAGCAACTGATGGAGGCTTCTATTTGGCCACTTTGCTTTGCCCACAGCCAGAGTCACTCTTTGATGAGGCAGCAAGGGAATAAGTTAACTCAGGATTTGCTAATTGCCTCAGTAATAGAGATTTGCTATTGACCTTTTATTGTCTATTGTGTTTGTTGATGACAGCTTTGTTTTTCTCTGTTTTTATTTTCACATGTAGGTAAAATAAAGTTTTACTTTGTTCTTCAAAACAAACAAACCCAACCACTTTGAGGCAGTGTGAGATTTTGGAAAGAAAATTTGACCAGGATTCAGAGATAGGAATTTAGACTAGAATGCCTCTAATGTCTAGAATGCCTCTTTAGTCTTGGATTGTGTGTTCTTACAAAACCCTCATCCATTATCTGAAAAATTTAGACTAGAATACCTCTAATGTTTCTTCCAGCTCTGTCACTGTGAAGCTAGTGCAATGACTCTTTTTTTTCCCGTTCTTAATTTTACTTATAATATTCCGATTATTCTGATCTGTCAGCCCATTGTTCTGGGCAGGGAAAAAAAAAAAAAAAAACAGAAGCACCCCTTTGGATAATGTGGATAAGGTGGAATGTCTTCAGGTGGCTCTAGTAAAATAAAAATAAATAATAGAATTGAAGTACAAAGAGTAACATATTTATAGTCATTATCATTCATGGGGTACAGAAATGTATGACTTGAGGTTTAGGAGGAGGCAAGAAAAATTATTAAGCTTGAACACAAATATGAGCATGAACACAAGGTGTTACCAGGCTGGATGGGCAATTTAGAATGGGCCTAGTTTGGCAGTTTTGGTTATTGTGGTAAGGGTAAAAATGGGAAAGCATAGAGGTGAAATATCTATGGACTATCTATGGCAAGAAGTGGGTGGTTATTTAGAAAGCTTCCTCAATAGAAAAGTAATAATGAACTGAGCATCTTCTGTGTGCAAGGTATGTGACATTCATCATGCCAATTTGATCTTCAGAATAACCCTGTTAAATTGTTGTTATTAGGCTTATTTTACAAAAGGACAAAACAAAGGATGAGAAAAGTTAAGTAAAATACCCATGTTCATGCAGCTAGTATGTGGTAGAGCTGGGGTTCAAATTCAGGTCTGTCTGAATCCAAAACCCATTTTAATCTTTTTCTAAACTGCAACTCTGCATTAATAGGTATGAAATAAAGACAGAAGAAATAGAGTTATATGTGGAATCAGAATAGAATAACAGTTCAGAGTATGGACTCTGGAGTCAGATTACCTGAAGTGGAATTCATGATGCAAGCAGGCAAGTCATTCAAATTCTTTGGCACTCAGTTTCTTCATTCATGACATGGTAAAGTTAATATCAATTTCAAGGAGTTATAGTTAGAATTAAATGGGTTAGTCTATGTAAATTTGGGGGCACAATAAATATAAAACACTAAATCATAATAATAAATATTAACTAATAAAAGAACCAGATCCCAAGAAACATTTACATTTTAAGTGACTAAAATGTAATGGGCCCCAGGAGAATATTTTTCCACTTAACAATTGTGATTTGAGTCAATTCTTATATAAAATTGTGGGTGTCAATTATCAATGAGTGCTTCATTTTAAGAAGCCTTTTTTATCTAAACCTTCTTAAACATTAAAAATGTGGTTCTTGTTTTTTATTACAATAGACAGAACCAATACAAATCTATGTGCCTTTTGTCTTACTGATCATATTAAATGATAAATTCAGTCAAGCGACTGGCCTGATAATTAAAAAAGAAAACAGTTGAACTGCTCACCTACAAATGTAGCACTAGGTTCATTTTAAATACCAGAAAAACGATCTTCAGTAGGCCAACTCTGTTAACATTTTCACTTGTCATCCAGATAGCTTTTCACCATGAAGGCTTATCCTCCAAAATGTTTCCATTTACTGTGATTTACTTTCTAGTAACTTTAGAAAGGACTAATTGCAATATGTCCTGGAAAGGAAAGAAAGGAGGCACTTTAATTCTACTGAAATTGAGATTCTATTGGTTTGATTTCTTCTGAGCTCTTCAGAGAGTTCTCAAAGATTTCTGAGAGTAAGAGAATTCCCCTTTTCATGTGAAAACAAACTTCTGCCTCTAAACTGAGTGTGCTGAACCTCCCAGATTTTTCCAGCGTTGGCTTGTGATCTGAGTTACATGCTCAATGAGACAAGGCAGGATTTTAACAGGAAAACTTTAAAGGCTGAGTGTGTTTACCTTTCATTTTGGTGCCTTTGATGTTGGATTTATATTCAATTGACCAAGGGTTTACTGACCTCATTAATCTTGCTTCTTCTCAGAACTGATTCCTCATAGAAACGAAGATCTGTATATCCCCATTTTTTTTGGTTTGAGTGGGCAAGAAGTTCCACAGGTGTGAAGCTGCATGTTCATTTCCATTTCACACCTTTCTAGACATTTATTAATTAAAAGCAGTAGTTGCTAACTAGGGACAATTTGAATCAACCCCACAGTGTTTAGGAGGGATTCCATGGAACAAGAGTAACACTCTATTTCTTCTAGTCAGGTAGACAGACAGGCCTGTCTTATTCTACCCTCTGATTTCTGCTGCTTCTCCTCATAATCCACTTTAGATCTAGACAGTACAGAGGTAAAGGAAGTATTAAAGTTAAATGCATTCCTCCTCCTCTACCATGTATTTTTTAATCTAAATTGCAGGAAAGAGAATCAAGAACGTTGTTTTATCTATTATTCTTCTACATTTCACTGCATTTCTTGAACAGAAATCATTAGGTCATTCACAGAGTCATTAGAGCAGATTAAATTTTTACTCCTCACAGGGTCAGCACTGTCATAGGGTCTGAGAAGAAAGAAAATCTTTGTTCTGTTTCTTACAATCAAATTGGGAAAAATGAGACAGACACATAGACTTACATAAATCAGGCAGTAAATCATTAAAACATTAATTATGTGTTGGTAGAGTTGGTTGGAATGAAGTGAAGGGAGAGCTCAATTTAGAATAGTTACAGGAGTGATATTGTTGGTCTGTGTCCCCACTCAAATCACATCTTGAATTATAATTCCCATAATCCCCATGTGTTGTGTGAGGGACCTGGTAGGAGGTAATTGAATCATGGAGCCGTTACCTCCATGCTGTTATTGTAATAGTGAGTGAGTTCTCATGAGATCTGATGGTTTTATAAGAGGGTTTTCCCCCTTTTGCTTGGCATTTCAGCTTGGTGCCACCGTGTAAAGAAAGATGTGTTTGCTTCCCTTTTTGTCATAATTGTATGTTTCCTGAGGCCTTCCCAGCCATGCAGAACTGTGAGTCAATTAAATATCTTTCCTTTATAAAGAATCCAGCCTTATTAGTAGTGTGAGAATGGACTTATATAGTAAATCGGTACCACAGAGAATGGGGTGTTGCTGTACAGATACCCCCAAAATGGGGAGGCAGCATTGAAACTGGGTAACAGGCAGAGATTGTAACAGTTTGGAGGGCTTAAAAAAAGAGAGAAAAATATGGGAAAGTTTGGAACTTCTTAGATGGCTTTGACCAAAATGCTGATAGTGATATGGATGATGAAGTCCAGGCTGAGTTGGTCTCAGATGGAGATAAGAAACTTGTTGGGAACTGGAGTAAAAGTCACTCTTACTATCCAAAGAGACTGGTGGCATTTTGCTCCTGCCCTAGAGATCTGTGGAAATTTGAACTTGAGAGAGACAATTTAGGGTATCTGGTGGAAGAAATTTCTAAGCAGCGAAGCATTCAAGAGGAAGTAGAGTAAAACTGGAAAATTTGCAGACAGATGATGTGACCCTCTCCCCCTGAAAAAAGCACATTTTCTGGGGAGAAGTTCAAGCCCACTGCAGATATTTGCATAAGCAATGAGAAGGTGAATATGAATCACCAAGACAATGGGGAAAATGTCTCTAGGGCATGTCAGACACCTTTGTGGCAGCCCCTCCCATCACAGGCCCAGAGGCCTAGGAGGAAAAAATGGTTTTGTGGGCCAGGCCCAGGGGACCCCCTGCTGTGTGAAGCCTAGGTACTTGGTGCCCTGCATCCTAGTCACTTCAGCCATGGCTAAAAGGGGAGAAGGTACAGCTTGGGCTGCGGCTTCAGTGGGTGCAAGCCTCAAGCCTTGGCAGTTTTTAAGTGGTGTTAAGTCTGTAGCTGCACAGAAGTCAAGAACTGAGGTTTGGAAACCTCCACCTAGATTTAAGAATATATATGGAAAAGCCCAGATGCCCAGGCAGAAATTTACTGCAGGGGCAGACCCCTCATGGAGAGTCTCTGCTAGGGCAGTGCGGAAGGGAAATGTGGGGTTGGAGCCCTCACACAAAGTCCCCACTGGGGCACTGCCTGGTGGAGCTGTGAGAAGAAGACCACCATCCTCCAGACACCAGTTGCACTGTGCACCTGGAAAAGCTGCAGACACTCAACACCAGCCCAGAAAAACAGAGGAGAGGGTGGCTATATACTGCAAAGCCATAAGGATGAAGCTGCTCAAGGCTGTGGGAGCCCACTTCTTGCATCATTGAGACCTGGATTTGAGACATAAAATGAAAGAAGATCATTTTGGAACTTTAAGGTTTAATGACTGCCCTTTTGAATTTCTGACTTGCATGGAGCCTGTAGCTCCTTCATTTGGCCAATTTCTCACATTTTGAACAGGTGCATTTTCCCAGTGCCTATACCCACATTGTATCTAGGAAGTATCTAAGTTGCTTTTGATTTTGCAGGCTCGTAGGTGGAAGGGACTTGCCTTGTGTCACATGAGACTTTGGACTTGGACTTTTGGGTTAATGCTGAAAAGGGTTAAGACTTTGTGGGATTGTTGGAAGAGCATGATTGTGTTTTGAAATGTGAAGAAATGAGATTTGGGAGGGGTCAGGGGCAGAATTATATGGTTTGGCTGTGTCCCCACTCAAATCTCATGCTTGAATTGTAGTTCCCATAATCCCCACGTGTTGAGGGAGGGACCTGGTGGGCAGTAAGTGAATCATGGGGTCAGTTTACTTCATGCTGTCTGGTGATAGTGAGTGAGTTCTCATGAGATCTGATTGTTTTATAATGGATTTTTCCCACTTTTGCTCAGTACTCTGCTTGCTGCCACCATGTAAAGAAAGATGTTTGCTTTTTCTTTCACTATGATTGTAACTTTCCTGAGGTCTCCCCAGTCATACTGAACTGCGAGTCAATTAAACCTCCTTCCTATATAAATTACCCAGTCTCGGATATGTCTTTATTAGACACATGAGAATGGAGTAATACAAAAATGCTTAATAGTGTAAGGTAATGATATCTTAAGTATGGGTAGAAGTTGGATAAATAAGTGATGATGAAATTAGGTAGCAATAGGGAAAGGTTCATAACATGAGCAAAAACAAGAAGGTATACAAACAGATGTGTATAGGACTATGAGGAGAACATCCTAGAAGGACAAAAAGTACTGAGGTGACAATCTTACTTAAATTACAATGAGACATTCTACATTGGATAAAATGAGATGAATAGAAATATCTATAAAGCTTGTTAAAATACAGACTGCTGAACACCACTCCCGGAGTTTCAATTTAGTTGGTCTGTGTGGGGCTAGAAATTTTGCATTTTCAATTACCAAGAGACTCTGATGCTGCTGATGAGGTGGGTGCCACACATTGAGAATAACTGATCTAATTCAGAGAACCTTGAAACAAATACAATAACTTGCCATTGTTTTTTAACCACAATGAAAATCTAAAAGATTAAAGAAGGCCGCCTGTGGGACTGTCAAATCTATCAGTATCCAAACATATTTTTGTAGCTGCCATTTCTTCAAATTAGACGTGCCAATGTTAGGTAGAAAATGTGCACGTGTATGCTTGGTGATGGTGGTGAAATAACATGACTTAGCAGGTCAATCAGGCCTCAATCCTAAGTTTTCCAAAGTATTTTGGATAAATTAGTAAAAACATGTACCGATTCTCCTTTTCTGGTAGATTTACAATGGTGGATTTATAACTGCTCTAGTGGAATTTCCTCAGCAATTTTCAATCTTGCACTCTGTAATTTAGATTGCTATACTTCCAGATGGGACATCACAGCTCTGGTGGAAACAATAGCACCCATAAAAACTACATCATAAATATGCAGTCACTTAGTTCAAGGAAAAAACTTCTACAGGATAGATTCTGTAAAGAAATTGGTCCAGAGCCAGTGTTTCTGCTGGGCTGATCTATTAAAAGGACTCATTAAAGGGTATCCATTCTGTATGAATGCCAACATATTTACTCTTTTGCTTGTCAAAATAGATCTTAATGATGAATCTATTCCTGAATTAAACCAAGGTAAACGTTTATTCTGGAAACTTCTTAAACATACTTGTTTTTCTAAAACTGAATCAGTGAGAGGACAATGATGGGGATTTGGAAACTTTGACTCCCAGGTTTGTACTCAGTACATTAATGTTTTTCTCACCACCTTTATTTTCTCCCTTTTTGGAAAAAGTAATCTTCACATTTCCTGATATAAATCGATAACTCAGAAATTTAGCCTTTTGGGAGTTTATGCTTGATGACCAGTCTGTGCATAGGGTAAGACAAATGGAAAACAGCCTTAGGCTATACTGCCAGGCATAAGCTCTACTAAATGAAAGAATCCAGAGATAAACTACAGAGAGAGAATTCTCTGGAGCTAGACATGAATGCTTCCGTGACTTCCTTAGTCACCTGGCATTAGGACCCTCTGAAAGATAATATGAATCACCTTACTGAGCCAATAGTCTCCTCATGTTTTACCTTCCATTTTCTGTATCTTGCATATATTTGTTTGGAACAGACAATACCTTCAGTACTTTGCACTAAACTAAGCTTCCCTATTTTCTCCATCTTTTTCCTTGGTACACATCTATCCATTAATTTCTTTATGGGATGTGTATTTTTGAAGATGTAGTTCAATCTAGTAGGGCATTTTTTGGACAGGTGGCCAGAAGACTAGGGTTCCAGTACTAGTATTGCCACTAGCTGTGTGACCCTGAGAAAGAGAAAGAATTACACAATTATATGACTCAGTGACTCCTAAAGTGTGAAATGTGTATCACTGATAGGTTTGTAAGTTGATTATAGTTGATACATGGATGAATAGTTTTAATTTGAATATTAATTTGAGCATGTCTTCAACTAATATTACAAAAGCTATCAACAGGGCTCCCCCTGCCTGAAACCAATACCCAAACATGTAGTCTAGGGTTTGGGAACTGAACTGTCCTGCACACTGCCAATGGTACCTGAGTGCACCATCTGGGGGACTGAGGACAAGACTTACCCACTTCTCACCCCTATCATTGGTGCCTGTGCACATCATCTGGGAGTCTGGGGATTGACCAACTCCACCCATGAGTGCTGGTGCTCAAATACATTATCAAGAGCCTGATGACAGACCTGTTCCACCCACCACCACTTTTCCTGGCACCCAGCACCCAAACACACAATCTGGGAGCCTACCCTATCTGCCCCAGCTGGTGCTTGTGCATACCATCAGGGGGACTAAAGACAGGTCTGTGTTGCCTGATGCCACCACCACTAGTGCCCAAGGATCAGCCCACCTAATGTCCCTGTCCCCAGCAAAGCCTTACAGCAGCATCCATTAAAAACCACAGTCTAAGATATTTCAGAACTTAAAAACACAACTGATGTTGATTACAGCTGAAGAAATCATACGGAGAGTACACTGCTTTACCCACTCAGAATCAGAGTCAAATATATTTTTACCCAACCAACATGAAAGATACATCTATAGAAAAAAGTATTTCCCTATGAAAGCCAATACATAAAATTGGAAGAAGTATTACTCCAGATGCATAGATATGAAACCAAGAACAAAAGAAATAAGGAAAAGCAAAGAAAGATTTTCTCTCCAAAGGAACACAATAATTCTCTGGTAATAGACTCCAAAGAAAAGAAAATTTATAAAATCCTTGAAAAAAAGAATTAAAAATATCTAGTACTGAAGAAACTCTATAGGATAGGATAGAACACAGAAATACAAAGAAATTAAAATCGGGAAACAATTCACGATTTGAATGAGAAATTTAAGAAAGAATCAAATAGAAATTCTAAAACTGAAGATTGCAATGGATGAAAAGAAAAACACACTCAAGACCTTAAACAATAAATTAGATAAACCAGAAGAATTTCTGAATTTCAAGACATGTCCTCTGAAACTACTCAGTTGGACAAGAAAAGTAGAGAAAAGATTAAACTAATGTAAAATGCCTATGTGGGTCAGGCACAGTGGCTGACACCTGTTATCTCAGCACTTTGGGAGGCTGAGGCAGGAGGATCACTTGAGCCCAGGAGTTCAAGACCAGCCTGGGCAAGATGGAGAGATGCTTATCTCTACATAAAATTAAAATGAAATATTTGGGTGTGGTTCTTGGTGCCTGTAGTCCCAGCTACTCAGGAGGCTGGGGTTGAAGGATTGCTTGAGTCAGAAATTCAAGGTGCCAGTTAGCTTTAATCCCACCAGTGCACTCCAGCTGGGGTAACAAAGTGAGACACCATCTCTAAACAAGGTAAAATTATTTTAAAATGAAGAGTCTATGTAAAATATAGTGTCACAGAATCCTTAGTGTGTTGCTATTCCAGCTGGAAATTTCTGTGGCCAGTGGTGCCTTTGCCCAAGTTTTGCTCGGTCTCACCGGGCTTGTTCCACACACTCAGCCCAGCAAGTTGCAATCAACTTGTACTACTGGCCTGGATCCCATGCCTGCCAAAGGTGAGCCAGACATAGAGCGGCAAGGGGTGTGTGAGTGAGCATGGAGTCCTGCCACTGCACACATCCAGGCATGCCAGCTGCAGTGGAGTGGGCTGCTCCTGGAGCCAGTACAGACACTCGCTTCATGCAAGGCTGTGGCTGGACCAGTCACACCACAAGCGGCTTCCACCATTGGTGCCAGGGAATGCGGTAGAAGCTGGAAGTTTGGAGATGTCAGGACCTGCGAAGTTCCAGAAAATGTGTTACAGTCCTGGCCTGGGGAACCCCTAGGTCTGGGCTCTGTGAAAGGCTGCAGCTTGTCTCTCCTTCTCATTGCCCACAATGTGGCAAATGAGCAGTGTGTTTCAGGCCTGTTTGTGTTACTGCTCTTTCAGTTATGCCATTTAGTGGGTCATGAGTTCTCGTCCCATGTCCAGGAAGAATAAGGTAGGTGGACAACTGGAGTGTGAGCAAGGCAGAGAGGAGCTACGTTGAGTGACAGAACAGCTCTCAGGAGACCCAAAGTCTCCTGATGAGTGTCCCAGAGGAGTGTCCAGTTCTCAGAAGAGAGGATACCCATAGTAAGTAGCTCCTTTCTGCAGGCAGGTCATCCTGATGAGTCAAGGAGATCCAAAGTGAGTAGCTCTTTCCCACATCTGGTAGTCCTGACCTCTCTGTGAGTCTGCCTGAATCTGAAGGTTTTATGGGCTTTAGAAGGGAGGAAGTGCATGCTGGTTGGTCCATGGGCGGCCATGTGTGGGCCCCGCAAAAGCACCATAAGTTCTTATTCTGGGCCATGGACTCCACCTGGAACAGACAGCCCAGACCCCAGACTTCAGGCCATTGCTGGCTTGAAGGAGGGGCTTCACTGGGAACCTGTCCCTTTCCACCAAGGAGCCTGTCTGCCTAGTGCTGCCATCTGCATGTCATCCACCATGCCCAGGCTGTTTGTGTTTAGGGGCACCTGCAGGCCTGCATGGAGCCACTCTTACCCCTCCTTTGGTCTCCCTCCCATGCCTGTCAGCTAGGATGGGGCCAAGGCAGCAGGAGATTGGTGTACCAGTACCACCCTGAGTGTGTGCACACCCAGCTGGATTGTGACAGCACCCAGGCTTGACCACAACTTTGCTCCACCCTGGAGCAGGCACCAGGAGCAGGGAGAGGCCAATCAGCCAGAGCAGGCACTTCTGAACCTGTGCGGGAAGGGGGCTTGCTGGGCCCCTGAGATCACAGGGATGCATGGGTCCATAACCATGGCTCTGCAGCTGCAGCTGCACCCAGGAGAGCAGGGCTCCCACCCTGTCATCTCAGAAAGGGGCAGGGCTCCTGCCTGTTCCTGGCTCCCACCAGCTTTGTGGAGTGTGCATCCCCAGCTACACCTTCCCTGCTGGAGCAGTGTCATTGCAGGAGCTACTTAAGTCAGGCTGCCACTGCCATCAATGGGACATCATATAGTGACCAAATATTTAAATTCTGGAATTCCTAGGAGAAGAGATGGACAAAGCATAAAAACCTATTTAATGAAATAATGGCTGAAAACTTCTAAATCTTGCAAGAATTATAGAAATCCAGATATAGGAGGCTCAAAGTATACTCACAAATAGATTCAACATAAAAACATCTTTTCTAAGTCACATTATAGTCAAACTGTCAAAAGTCAAAGACAAAGAGAGAATTCTAAAAACAGCAAGAGAAAAGCATAAAGTTACATATGAAGGAATTCCCATTAGACTAACAGTGTATTTTTCAGCAAAAACCTCACAGGCTAGGAGCGAAAGGTATGATATATTTAAGTTGCTGAAAGAAAAAAAATCATTTAGCCAAGAATATCACAGCCAGCAAAACTACCCTTCAAAAATGAAGGAGAAATAAAGTTCTTGCCAGATGAGCAAAATCTGAAGGAATTTATAACCACTAAACCAACCCTACAAGAAATGCTAAGTGGAGCCCTACACCTGGAAATGAAAGGATAATATTTACCATCATGAAAACACATGGAAGTATAAAATCCACTGGTATGGCAAACACATAAATAAGAGAGAGAAAACACTCAAATGTTCCCACTATAGAAAACCACCAAATTACAATGATTAAAAGCAAAAGAAAAAGAAAGGACTGAAGGTCACATAAACAAACAGAAATTAGTAAAATGGCAGGAATAAGCCCTCACATATCAATAATAACATTGAATGTAAATAGATTACACTTTACACTTAAAAGATATAGACTGTCCGAATGAATAAAAAAGCCATAACCCAACTATATGCTACCTAAAATAAACTCATCTCACCTCTAAGGACACATAAAGACTAAAAATAAAGGGATGAAAAGAAGATATTTCATGCAAATGAAAACCAAAAGTGAGTAGGAGTAGCTATACTTAGATAAAATGGATGTTAACTCAAAAACAGTAAAAGGAGAAAAAAAATAGGTCATTATATAGAGTGATCAATTCAGCAAGAGAATATAAGAATTTGAAACAAATATGTATTCAAAACTGGTGCACCCAGATATATAAAGCAAATATTATTATCTAAAAAGGAAGATATAAATTACAATACAATAATAAAGACTTTACCCTCCCACTGTCACCATTGGACAGATCACCTAGACCAAAAACCATCAAAGAAACTTTGAAGTCAAATTTTATTTTAAAACAAAAGGACCTAACGGACATTCATCCAAAACTTTTATCCAAAACCTGAGAAATGTGCATTTTTCTCCTCAGCACATGGAACATTCTTCAGGATAGATTATATGTTAGAACACAAAACAAGTCTCAATTCTTTTAAAAAACAGTTAAAATTATATTCAGCATATTCTCAAACCACAACGGAGTAAAACTAAAAATTAATAACCAGAGGAACTTCGGAAACCGTGCAACAAAAAAAAACTTAAACAGCAAACTCCTGAAGGTTCACTGAGTTAATGAAAAATTAAGAAGGAAATAAAAAACTTTGACAAAACTAATGAAAATGGAAACACAACATACTAAAACTAAAACACAACATACATAAAATACAGCAAAAGCATTGCTAAGAGGGAAGTTTATAGGACTGAACACTTACATCAAAATAGAAATATTTTAAATTAAAAACCTACTGATGCGCTTAAAGGACCCACAAAATTAATAACAAACCAAACTCAAAATGAGTATAAGATTTCTAGTGTTCAATAGCACAGTAAGGTGACTATAGTTAAGGAGAATTGACTGTATACATCAAAATAGCTAGAAAAGAGTTAAAATACTTCCAACACAAATAAATGATAAATTTTTGAGGTGATGGATATCCTAAATACCCCAATATTATCATTACACATTGTATGCATGTATCAAAATAACACATATGCCCAATAATATGTACAAGTATTATTTATCAAAAAAGGCTCATACAAGAATACTTATAGTAGATATCTTTTCTTTTTTTTCTTTTTTTGGTTTCTTCTCCTCAGGCCTAGCCCCTTTTCTTTTTGTTATTATTATTATTATTATTATACTTTAAGTTCTAGGGTACATGTGCATAACGTGCACGTTTGTTACATATGTATACTTGTGCCATGTTGGTGTGCTGCACCCATCAACTCGTCAGCACCCATGAACTCATCATTTACATCAGGTATAACTCCCAATGCAATCCATCCCCCCTCCCCCCTCCCCATGATAGGCCCCGGTGTATGATATTCCCCTTCCCGAGTCCAAGTGATCTCATTGTTCAGTTCCCACCTATGAGTGAGAACATGCAGTGTTTGGTTTTCTGTTCTTGTGATAGTTTGCTGAGAATGATGGTTTCCAGCTGCATCCATGTCTCTACAAAGGACTAAAACTCATCCTTTTTTATGGCTGCATAGCATTCCATGGTGTATATGTGCCACATTTTCTTAATCCAGTCTGTCACTGATGGACATTTGGGTTGATTCCAAGTCTTTGCTATTGTGAATAGCTATCTTTTTAAGCAAGGGGCATCTGTTGCCGATTATCACCAAGTGTAGAAGTCTGAAGACTTTATAAAAAACTATAACTAAAACAATGCTTCTGAATTCACAGATAGAGTTGCTTAGAACAGGCTGGCCTCAGTATTGAAGTAAAAATGTATATTGACTTAAAATAAAACATAAAGTAAGTAATCATAGCGATAGTATGCTGACATGAGAAAATTGTGAAATAGCTGAATATTGAGAAATATTTCTAAACCTAGAAGGAAACTTAGAATCTAGTTAACTATTCACTTATCCACTCAACACTTATTTACTGAGCAGATGCTTTGCATCAGGCATTGTGTTAGGTACAAGCGCCAGAGGTTAGGTGTGCAAATAGAAACACAATTCATCTTGACACTCACAACCCTCACTTTAGTACATCAAGGATATGTAAACAAATATTTATAATAAAACACAGGAAATTCTACGAAAGTGTGTTGAACAAATTGTCTCAGAGAAACTAAAAGGAAGACCAACACTTGTGGGAACTGGGAAAACTTCATAGAGTAATTGTTGTTTGAGTTGATTCTTGAAAAATGAATGATTTTAAATAGTCAAAGAGGAAGGCAGAAGGAGTAGTATAAGTGGGTGAAAAGTTGTACCCTGTGGAAAAGTATGTGTTTTTTTGTGGATAATAACCTGAAGTTTGGGGTTGTTGGAACATATAATATTGGAGCGGTGGAGAGGAGCAAAGGTGAGGCTGAAAGGGAGGCAGGGACCAGGTTGGTAAGGGACTTTGGTGCCATGTCAGTGAGATGCAGAACATGGTGAGAAGGCCATGGATAATTAAATAATTTACTTAGAGGTACACCATGATCACATTTACATATTTAAAACTTATTCTAGTATAGAGATTGAATTACATTAGGGCAAGACTGGAAGTAAGGAAACTTGTCAGAAGGCCGGTTCAGGTAAGAAATAAGTTCAGATAAGAAATAATGGTGGTGTCGGCCGGGCGCGGTGGATCACGCCTGTAATCCCAGCACTTGGGAAACAGAGGCGGGTGGATCACCTGAGATTAGGAGTTCGTGACCAGCCTGGCCAACATAGTAAAACCCCGTCTCTACTGAAAATACAAAAAATTAGCCAGGCATGGTGGTGCACGCCTGTAATCCTAGCTACTCAGGAGGCTGAGACAGGAGAATTGCTTGAACCCGGGAGGCGGAGGTTGCAGTGAGCGGAGGTTGCAGTGAGTGGAGATGACACCATTGCATTCCAGCCTGGGCAACAAGGGTGAAACTCCGTCTCAAAACCACAACAGCAAAAAAAATGGTGGCAAGGGGATATACTTTCATTTCTTACCAAACTGGAGTAATAGCAATTGAATTTATCCATGCATTTGAAACTACCAAAAATTACAAATAAAGGGTATCTATAAAAAATCAACAGGGTTAGATAGAATAAATTAGATCTAGTATTTGATAGCACAACAGGATGACTATAGTCAACGATAATTTACTGTATATTTAAAAATAACTAAAAGTGTATAATTAGAATATTTGCAACATAAAGAAAGATAAATACTTGAGGTGATGGATATCCCACTTACCCTGATGTGATTACTATCCATTATATGCCTGCATCAAAAGATCACATGTACCCCATAAATATGTATACCTACTATGTACCCATAAAGATTAAAAGTACTCAATAGCTGATGTAACAATTAATGGAGAAAGAGTAAGTGCTTTCTACTTGAGTTTAGAAAGAAGACAAGGATGTATATTCTCCCCACTTATCTTCAACCTTCAACAGGAGGTTCTAGCCAATTAAATAAGGCAAGATAAAAATATAGAAGGCATTTGCATTAAAAATAAGGAAGAAAAACTCGTTATTCACAGACGCATGCCAATATATGTAGAGAGTGCAATCATGCAAAGGAAAGTGCAAGAAAACAACTGGTATTATTTCATAAACTTATCAAGATTACTGGATATAAGATCAATATGTAGAAATCAATTGTATTTCCATATGCTAGTAATGAACTGTAACAAATGGTAATAAAAAGAAAATTTACAATAGCTTTGAAAATATTAAATACTTAGGGATAGGCTGGGTGCATTGGCTCACACCTGTAATCCCAGCACTTTGGGAGGTCGAGGCGGGTGGATCACGAGGTCAGGAGATTGAGACCATCCTGGCTAACATGGTGAATTCCCGTCTCTACCAAAAATTAAAAAAAAAAAAAAATTAGCCGGGCGTGGGGGCGGTCATCTGTAGTCTCAGCTACTCAGGAGGCTGAGGCAGGAGAATGGCGTGAACCCGGGAGGCAGAGCTTGCAGTGAGTTGAGATGGCCCCACTGCACTCCAGCCTGGATGACACAGCGGGATTCCATCTCAAGAAAAAAAACAAAAACAAACAAACAAAACAAAAAGGAAACTTAGGGATAAATCTGACAAAAGGGTTGTATACTGAAAAACTTGAAGAATACGTGAATTAGAACATGGCAGCGTGTTAAAAAAAGAATTGCATATTGAAAACTTCAAAACTTTCTAAGACAAATAAAAGATCTAAAAAATAGAGAGCTATAACCTGCTGATAGGTCAGAAGACACAATATTATTAACGTGCCAATTTTCTCTACATTGAGTTATATATTTAAAGTAATTCAGATAAAAATTCCAGCAGGCTTTTGTGTGTGTGTGTGTGTGTGTGTGTGTGTGTGTGTAAAAATGTATGAGCTGATTCTAAATTTGATGTGGAAATGACAAGGACATAGGAATAGGCAAAAGAAATCTGAAAATAAGAAACAAAGCTACAGAACTAACGCTATCTAATTTCAAGATTTATTGTAAAGCTACATCAATCAAAACAGTGATGTTGATATAAAGTAGATCAAAGGAACAGAATAGAGAATCCAGAAGTGGTCCCAAACATATATGAACAATTGATTTTCTACAAACATGAAAAGACGACTTAATAGAGAAAGGTTGTCTTCAACAAAAAGCACTGAAGCAACGGAATATCAAAACCTGCAAAAAAGAACTTTTATCCATTCATTGCATTATGTACAAAAATTACCTCAAAATGGGTCATAGAGCTAAATATAAAACCTAAAACTGTAAAATCTTCCAGAATGAAATATAAAAGAATATCACTGTGATTTAGGTTTAGAAAAACTATTTCTAGACGGTCACATGCATGGTGAAAAGCATTATCTATAAAAAATAAATTGATAAATTGGATTGTATCAAAGTTAAAAACTTTGGTTTTCCCAAAGGTGCTGTTAAGACAATGAGAATATAAGCCAAAGGTTGGAATAGAACATTTGCAAAATAAATAGTTGATAAAGGAATTAAATCTACAATTTCTAAATAATTCTCAAATCTCAATAATTAAGAAACAAACTGGAATTAAAAACAAGGGGAAAATATTTGAACAGACACATCATGAAATAAGAAATATAAATGGCCAATAAACAAGGAAATAATGTTTGATGTAACTAGTCATTAGAGAAATGCAAATTACAGATAGAATAAGATATCACTGTACCTTTATTAGAATGGTTAAAATTTAAAAGCCTGACCATACTAAGTATTGAAAAACATGTGGCATAACTGACATTTTCATACACTGATGGTGGGAGTGTAAAATGGCACTTTGCAAAATAGTCTGGAAAATAATATGTTAGCTTCTTAGAAAGTTAAAGATACCTACCATATGATCAAGTCATTCCACTCATTTGTATTTACCCAAGAAATGAAAGCATATGTTGATAAAAGACTTGTATGTGAATGCTCATAGCATCTTTATTTTTAATAATCCCAACTGGAAACAGCCCTAGAATCTATCAGCACGTGAATGGATAACCAAATTGTGGCATGTCTATACAATGGAATACCACTCAGCAATAAAACAGAATGAATTATTTATATCCTAAAAACATAGTTGAATTTCTTTTTTTTTTTCCCAAAATGTTAAGATTTTATTTACAAAGCTTTTTTGTTGTACAGAAAGTAAAAATGCTGTTATAATCTCGGTGTAACTGGTAGCCACAGATGGTAGACTCATCAGTCACAGCTATCCACAATACAGCAAGAGTCTTACACAAAAACCTAACAATGCTTACAATTTTGTTGGGGTGAAGTCCACAAGCTTGGTGGTAGGTTACCAAGAGGGACTACATGGAAAGAAGTCAGAATGTCACAGGAACTATTCTTTGGCTCTTTGGGTGGGTGGGTGTCCTGGGGTTTCTATCACAGCTACCTTTTTTTAAAAACAAAAACAAAAACAAAAACAAAAACAAAAAAACAAAAACAGCTACCAAATCCATGAGCAGTCTAACCAACACTCAACAGTTCTGTTTCTGCAGGTCATCTGGGGTCTTAATCATCTTCTCCTTCATCATCTGTTTCTCTCTTCCTCTTTTCACCTTTCCCACCTTCTTCCTCCTCTTCATCTTCATCCTCATCTTGCATCTTCTTCATCAAGTCCAAATTCTTCTTCCTCCTCACTGACCTCATCGTCATCCTCATCCCCTTCTACATCTTCATCTTCATCATCTTCTTCATCAAACTCCTCTTCTTCACCATTCTCATCCTCCTCATCTTCCTCATCTTCTCGTTCTTCATCCTCCTCTTCATCCACACCATCCACCTCGGCATCTGAGTCAGGTGCTTCCTGGTCCTCTTGGTCATAGCCATCCAAGTAGGTAAGCTGGGGCAGGAGCTTGAAGATACTCTCTCGGTAGTCACTCAGATTAGTAACCTCACAGTTAAAGAGGTCCAGGCTTTTCAGACATTCTAACTTTTTCAAAGGTTCCAAGGTGCTGATATCTTTCAGTTTATTTCCACTTAAGTTTAGATGTGTGAGATTTGGAAGTTTTTCAGCTAACATGTCCAGACCTCCAAAGATTCTATTTTCACTGAGTTCAAGCTTTCTCAATTTAGGCAGCTTGGGGAGATTTGAAACTGAGATCAAGCCTACATTTATTAAACTGAGGAACTGTAAGTTCACAAATTCAGCTGTTAAGCCTTCAATTTTTCCATCATTTGATTTGCAATTGCCCAAGACAAGTTCTCAACAGCTGCCGGGGTCTGATTCCTCAGCTCCAGGTGGATCCTCCTCTTCATGCCCATGTTCACCTCTTCCCCCCTCTTCAAACTTAACTTTCCGCGGCGGGGTCGGAGAGGGGAGAGGCGTCCCTGCCTGCGCAGTGAAGGTCGTCGGAAGGGTTTGCTCGCGGCGGAGGCCAGCAGCGCGGTCCTGGGTGGCTGGCAGCGTATGGGCAGGCGAGCAGAGCCCCCGGAGCCAAGTTACTCACGGGAGCGCAAAACATAGTAGAATTTCTAAATAATTTTTCTGTGAAAGAAACCAGAAAAAAGCATACATGGTTGTATGAGTCCATTTATATAAAAGCCTAGGAAATGCAAACTAAATGTATTAATTTTCTAGGGCTGCCATAATGAAGTACCATAAAATGACTGGCTTAAACAACAGAAATGTATTGTCTTACAGTTCTGGAGATTAGTAATATGAGATTCAGGTGTGGGCAGGTTGGTTCATTCTAGGGGATGTGAGGAAGCATTGGTTGCATGTTTCTTCACTAGTTTCCGGCAGTTTGCTGGCAATCTTTGGTGTTCCTTTGGGTGTAGAAGGGTTACCCTGATCTCTGCCTTAATTGTCACATGGCATTTTCCTTCGTGTGCTTCTGTGTCCAAATTTCCGTTTTTGTCATGTAAGTCATAGTGGATTAAGCGCCACCATAATCTTAAATTGATTGTCTCTGTGAAGATCAGATTTCCAAATAGGGTCACATTCTGAGGTTCTAGAATTAGGAATTTGATATATACATTTTTGGAGGGACACAGTTTAACCCATGACACTAATGTATCATAACAGAAAGTAAATAAGTGGTAGGACTGTGGGCATGTGGAAAGGAGTGGGAAGAACGTGGCATGAGAAAACTTGGGACTGGTGGACATGTTCATTATTTTTATTATGGTAATATCTCAACTGGTGTATTATACATAAAAAATGTAATCAGTTATATACTTTAAATATGTGCAGCTTATTATATGTCAATTGGAGCTCAATAAAACTGTTTGAGAAAATCCCACTGGGTGCAACGGCTCATGCCTGTAGTCCCAGCACTTTGGGAGGCTGAGGTGGGCAGACTGCTTGAGCTCAGGAGTCTGAGACCAGCCTGGGAAATGTGGCAAAACCCCATCTCTACAAAAAGTACAAAAATTAGCCAGGCGTCCTGGTCCATGGTTGTAGTCCCAGCTACTTGGGAAGCTGAGGTGGGAGAATCTCTTGAACCTGAGAGTTGGAGGCTGCAGTGAACAAGCTGGGATTGTGCCATTGTACTCCATCCAGGGTGAAAGAGAGATACTCTGTCTCAAGAAAGAGAAAGAAAGAAAGCAGGAAAGAAAGAAAGAAAGAAAGAAAGAAAGAAAGAAAGAAAGAAAGAAAGAAAGAAAGAAAGAAAGAAAGAAAGAAAGAAAGGAAGGAAGGAAGGAAGGAAGAAAGAGAGAGAAAGAAGGAAGGAAGGAAGGAAAGGAAGGAAGGAAGGAAGGAAGGAAGGAAGGAAGGAGAAAGAAATGAAGGAAGGAAGAGAGAAAGAGAGAGACGAAGGAAGGAAAGAAGGAAGGAAGGAATGAAGGAAGGAAGGAAGGAAGCAAATTTTACACTGTACTAAAACAGAAATCTTAGAATGAATCATTGGTTTCTGGCTTGTGTTTATTAATGGCAGTTGCTACTTCATATTAAAGAAAAGCCCAAAAGGGGATTAATTTGGAATGGGAACAAGAGCTGATGGATTCAACTTCAGATATGTTGACTTACTTGGATATTTTTGTGGAGCAAACAATTGAGGATGTCCAGTAGACAGTTTAACAGATCTGAAGTTTGGAAATGAGCTCTTGGCTGCATATAGGAGGTAGTTGTGTGTTGGTGGTATTTAAAACCATAGCATAAATTAGAACACCTAGAGCAATAGTACAGTACTGAAAAACGAGAGTGAAAAGAACAAAATGTTTCAGGGATATGTAAGAGAAGAAGAGCCATTAAAGGAGATAAAGAAGGACTTTTCAGAATGAGATGCAGAGAACCAAAGGGATTGATATCACAGAAATCAAAGTAACAATTCCCAGGAGGAGGGTGTGATAATTTGTGTTAATTACTCTAAAGTAATTATGCGTGAGATTGAGAATTGTACAATAATGGATCCAAATACTAAAATTAGTAAGATAAATGTGGGCCACCATGATCCCTGCCTTCATGGATTTTGTGAGTTTTAGAATAGACAAAGCAGTCAGAAAACATTCTATAAATCCATAGCAGACTGCATTAAGTACAGGGGTTCTGACAACAAATAAGGTGTTTTCAAACTTTTGGATTTACTATAAATATGTAATAGTTTAATCTCTCTCTCTCCTAAAATACTCTTTGTTCTAAGAGGGTCTGTAAAAGATCATTTGCTTTTTGCTTCTGAAGATTGGTCCGTCTCAGCTACCAGTCTAGCAGAGAAGGAGATGACAAACTGGAGTGTGGTCAAAGAGTCAAAGGTTGTGGGCAAGCCTGTGGCCCAAGTCAGCAGGGGTTTCAGAGGAAGCTCAACAAAAGAATTTGGAACAGTTACAAGTATCTGTAGATGGAATCCTGCTGTGATGCTGGTAGTGATAGTGGTAGTGAGGTTCCTCTGCTAACACTGAATGTAAAATTTTATAAAATTTTGCCTATGACAAACTTTACCTTTCTCTGTCTCCACTGAAGCATAGCTTGAGATCTGAGAAGATAGCATGGGTGAAGAATGCCATGATAACTGAGGAATGCAGAGGTTGCTCCTTCCCATTGAATATATTTTACTAAAATTCCCTATAGCCAACAGGTAATCATCACATCTCCACCATGATAGAAACAGAGCACAAAGCTGCCCACTGTTCATTAAGATCCTGTTTATTTGGGAAAAGGAGGGTTCCTTCTAGGAATGAGGAGTAGTGCCAAAATCAGAGGTCACCTAGATCAATGATGCCAGCTATGAGGAATGGTACTAGGAAAGCAATTTTCATGATAAGTAGAAAAAATACAGATAGCATGAAGTTTCTGGGGTTCTGACAGTAGGAAAGAAGGTTCTGCTATCCATGGCCCTAGGTGTTTGTAATTTTTTTTTTCCCAAAATGTTGCTCCCTGGAGTGCATACTTAGGAAAATTTGAAAATGCTTGTGTTTTGGCTTTGGAAAACAATCAAACCAGTTTGGCAAAGGTCTATACTCAGGGAGTCACGATGATGGTGCAATGAAAATCATGTTCTCACTTGCTGAAAGCATCACTGAAATGTACATTCTTGTAGAGTAGACCAGAAAAAAAGGGATACTGGAAGGCTTCCCCTTAGTTGTCCCAATTTAGACTGTATACAGGCATTATGATTGCATTAGTAATATGCAAATGCTACAGCCCAAGTGTTCTACATATGTTTCCAGCCCAAATCCTGAAAACAAAAGGGGAGATAAAGGAAAAGCAAGAAGTCAAATTGGAGAGTTTCAAGAGTGTCTTACATGCATCCCGACTTTCCATACTTGGGAGTTGAAGGTTATGGACTCTACCAATGAGAAATTCCAGTGATAGTATTTTAATATCCTAGAGACAAAAACAGCCTTAACCCCAGAAGTTACATGTTTTAAAAGATCAAATCACTAGGTGAAGTTTGCAGAGGCCTTCAAATTCATGGAGACATAGAGAAGGATAGACAAAGGAAAAGACAGTTGTGATTTAAGGGCATGCTTAGGAATGGTGGCATGCAATTGGCCACAGAACGCAGCTATGCTCTATTCTGAGTCTGAGTAATACTATGGAGTATGTGCAGCTAGAATCATGCCCATGATAAGCAGAGATATTTTGTCCATTATTCGTGACTTTCTTTTTGGCCTGCTTAGAAGACTTCCACAGTTTAAATATATATAAAGCTGACTATTTCTTCCGGTTATCTGAGAGACCACTTGTTTGAAAGGATGCCTGGCTGGGCACGGTGGCTCACGCCTGTAATCCCAGCACTTTGGGAGGCCGAGACCGGCGGATCACGAGGTCAGGAGATCCTGGCTAACACGGTGAAACCGCGTCTCTACCAAAGATACAAAAAATTAGCAGGGCGTAGTGGTGGGCTCCTGTAGTCCCAGCTACTTGGGAAGCTGAGGCAGGAGAATGGCGTGAACCCGGGAGGCGGAGCTTGCAGTGAGCTGAAATCATGCCACTGCACTCCAGCCTGGGTGACAGAGTGAGACTCTGTCAAAAAAAAAAAAAAAAAAGAAAGAAAGAAAAGAGAAGAAAGGATACTTTAAATGTGTCATATAACTATTGGGATCTTTTCCAGTGATTTTGGGGCTCCATAAACACCAAGGAAAATACCAGGTGGGGCAGTGGGTGTGCCTGCTAACTGAGTGACTTTGGCCTGCAGCATTTTTATCTGCTTAGTTCTGTACCTGGGACAATACTCCCTGTTCTCCTGTTGGAAGGTGGGGTTTTCTGCCTATAGTGTAAAACAGCTCTGTCATTTCCCTGGTGCTCTCTGGCATCCTGGAAGCAGATGTTGTCTAGAAGAACAGATTCTTATCTGGCCTTATAGCTGGGCATAAACCTGACAAGCTGTCAATTCTGAGATGGAAGCATACATAGTCTCAAACAGAAAGGCTTAGATGAGGTTCTTGAGAATCCAAATAGGATACCAAAATCAAGTGTGCAGAGGTAAAAGGAGAGTTGGATATAAATTCTGTTCAGTTCCTAGGCAACTCCAATGAGAGATGGCAAATTTGTCCTTACTGTTCCTTTGTTTAAAGCTTCCGGATGAAGTGCAAGTGATGAGAAGCTGGAGCTGTAGCAACTCATTCGTATCAGTTATTTTCAAATACACTGGTTCCTTAGTATCTGTGGGGAATTCGTTCCAGGAGCCCTGCACACACTAAAATCCTCAGAGGCTCCAGTCCCTTTTATAAAATGGTGTAGTATTTGCATATAACCTATGCACATCCTCCTGTACACTTTAAATTATCTCTTGATTATTTGTCATGCCTAATATAATGTAAATGCTATGTAAACAGTTGTTATACTGTATTGTTTCTTAATTTGTATTATTTCAATTGTTGCATTGTTATTTTTATTGCTTTTATTTTTGAATATTTTTGATTTGCAATTTGTTGAATACACATATGTGGAACTGGAAGGTAGGGAGGGGTGACTGTATGCAGCAGTATTCATGTTTTAGAGTCAAAATGTGTGTGTTTATTCAGCTATCTTTCATTCAAGTATAGGTATTCACATTAGTTGTTAAAAGTAACTACTGCACTAAATGATCAGATTGTTCCATTTAAACTGTTAAACATTGAATCGAGTGTTGGTACCTATGCCAAACCAGTGATATTGCTAACTGAGGTAGCAATTAGGACTCTTGAAATGCTCTTCTCAGATTTAACAAGAAAAGGGAAGCATACAAAGCACAGACAGATAAAGCGAATTGGTCAGCTCATCAATGTCCCACTTCTCAAAATTGTGGAAATCCTACTTAGAAAACCCAGCTTCTATGCTACTATATCTGAAATTAAGACTGATGACACACCTGGAATTTGGGGGTCTTCTAAAGAATATGCAAAACTTAATTATGCAGGTACAGATTTTTTATAACAATTTATAATATAAATTATTTGTATCTTATGATTAAAGTTCTACTTCACAATATCATTCTTGTGTTAGACTTTTTACTTAAAATGAATGATGGTCCAATAATACTCCAAGGGTTGTCAAATTGAATAGGTCAGAGTTAGACTTTCTAATATAGTACTGAGGTCTCTATGTCAATGAATTGAAACTAGCAAGAGTAACAAAATTAATGTTACTAAAAGCTAGTGAAATATAGTTTTTTCCCTCCCTTTTAAAGTGGATTCTTAACACCATGAAATACTATGCAACCATAAAAATATGAGATCATGTCCTATACATGGATATAGATGCAGCTCGAGGCCATTATTCTTATCAAATTAGCGCAGGAACAGAAAACCAAATACCACATGTTCTTGCTTTTAAGTGGGAGCTAAACGATGAGAACACATGAACACAAAGGGGAGCAGCACACACTGGGAGTTTTCAGAAGGTGGAGGGTGGGTAGAGGGAGAAGATCGGGAAAAATAACTAATGGGTACTAGGCTTAATAACTGATCATAAAATAATCTGTATAACAAACCTCCATGACACAAATTTACCTATGTAACAAACCTGCACTTGTATCCCTGAATATAAAATAAAAGCTAAAACTAACTCTTAACAAAACTTTTTTTCAACTATTCTTAGTAGGGAAAGTGAATTTATATAAAATAATATTTCCCATTTTTCCCAAATATCATGAATTGCTTTATAAAATAAGTTAAATTATGCTTATCTTTTAAGATATACTGGAGAATATTCTTACTATTTACAGACCATCAACAAGTATCTTACACAAATTGATGTTTTTTAAACAGAAAACCTATGAGCTAATCATACAAAATAATTACAGTTTTACAAGCAGTAAGATCGTTAAAGGGGTTTGTTGATAATGAACAAACTTTTTAGAATTGTTGTAGTATTTTGGTGTTTTGCTGGAAAGAAACACCTTAGTAAACTTGTTTCATGTTAGGAAGATAGGTATTTAAATTTATCAACATCTGACTTTTTTTTTTTTTCATTCAGACATCTGCTGTCTTTTAATGTTCTTGACCTTCAGCTAAAAAAGGATAAGACGGAAAAAAATGAGGATTATTTCATTCTCTGTATCTTGTGTCTGAAAGTGAATAAGAGGAGAGATAATAGTTTAATAGGCAACCATGAGCAGAAAAATAAAATATTGTGACACAGAAATGAAAGATAATTAAAATCATTTTTGTTAGCGGCCCACTATGATTGGAAATAGCATCCAAGTGCATATAAGCAAAAATTTTTATTTGCATTCACAAATCAAGTTTGCTTCTAATACTTTCTAATTGGATACTATAGGCCAAAAGTAGTTATTCAAATGAAGTTTTGTGACAGAAAAATAGTAGTTTTAATGTCCATTTGATATTTTCTAAAATAAAAAATGATTATTTAGAAAATAATAAATCAAATAAATGCTATTACTTTAAAAATTCAGATAGTATGGATGTACAGTGAAAATACAATATTATCAATAATCCAGGGTTTATCCTACCACTATTTACATTTTGGATTCTTTTAGGAATCTCTCCGTGTCAAAATACATAGCCATTCTTATTATAAAATAGGATCACACTGTATCTACTATTTCATAATTTTATTTTTAACCTAATGATATCTTATATATAACTTTGTCAATGAACAATTCTACATTATCTAACCAAACAAAAAGCTCATTGATAACTTTATATAGCCACAAGTCCCAGCTTCCTATTATGATTTACACAAACCTCTGCCTAGCTCTCCGGCAACATTCAGCCTTTCTAAACAACTTAAAGGTTTTATGTCTCTGAGTCTTTGCATTTGCTAGTGCTTATATCTGGAATGCTCTTTCCTACCCCTTTTTCACTTGGAAATCATTGAGCTTCATATGTGTTTTCATTTCCACAGCACGGCATATAATGTCTATTAAGTGTACGTTACATGAGTAAGTGAATGAATGAAATTTAATTATAAGAAAATTAGGGTAAATTTTGCAATTTTTTGGTAAATTAGAGATCCAAGCAGGTAGTAATTTATAGACGGGGAAGATAGAGGCCACTAAGAGGATATGCAGCCTGTCTAGAGAACCAGGTGGACATAGTTTCACTGTGGTTGTTACTCATTTGAAGGCTATAATGTACTCTGAAGTAATTTTGAAGAATTTAACACGGGAGACCAAGCCAAAGAAAATATTTCACTTAATGATTCCGTCAGCTAGATAATGAGAATGAGAGTCTCAGTTTGCAAAAAGGCCAGTGTGGCTAGAACACAAAGAACAATGGGTTGAGTGTCAGGAAATGAGGTCAGAAAGATTGAGTAGACTATCATACAGGATTTTCTAGCCTGCTGTAAGATCTTTGGAATGATTGGAGAGTAAGCTTCTGGAAGGCAAGGGTCATGTCTAATCTGCTCATGTGAATCCCTTATTGTCTATTACCAGTGCCTGATACAAAAAGATATTCAATGTGTTCTTGTCTTATAAATGAATGACAGTTACCTCCTCTAAGGGAGTTCTTTTTTTTTTTTTTTTTTTTTTTTCCTGGTTAGAAGCAGGTTAGTAAAAATATATAATGTAATATGTTTTAGGTTGTAGGGCAAGTAGTATTATTATTATTACAGTTTTACTAGAAAAGAGACTGATGCCCAGAAGAGTTTTACTAGTCTAGTAGTCTTAAACTTTTAGAAGTAGATTTTTTCTCTTGGAACAAACTTTGCCTAAAAATAAATCTACAAAATATATCAAATGGAAATGCCTTTAAGGAAAAATGATGGAATTGACATTTCGTCTCACTTTTTTTCTCTGATGTCATCCTAGATAAATTGCCAAAGATTTTAGGTGGTGCTATACCATGATGTTATATCGTTTGGTATAAAGAATCACAAAGTGGTCTCTTGGCAAAGACCTGTCATTAGGATGTGGGTTGTTCTTGAGAAGTGAATTTGTACACATATGTTCATTAGATGGACTGAAGACCTGGGCAAGAACAAGGAGATGTGACTAAACATATTATTAGGAACAAAAGGAATTTCTATCTCTGAGTTTCCACATATAATTTTTTTGCATGTCCAAGGCTCTCAAGTTCATCCCTTCTATGGTAGTGCCACAGACAGATTAATGTAACCCAGTGTGGCCAAGTTCTACTGTTATGGCTACTTCTGCCATCTCTGCTTTGTTATCTTGTGGATTTTCTAGGCTCTGATACTTGTACCTGGTGGTTGGATCTTGACATTGTTACTGGGGATTTAACCTTGTTACTGCTACTCATGTTGATGGCCCTGTCCATGACTTCTTATTTGTCACTGGCTGTGTTACTAGAGATGTTACGTTCTTTTAAAAAGAGTAAGAGTATCTTTCCACCAAAATTTAAAACCTTACTAGGCTCCCTAAAGAATGTGGAGAGACTGTCTTCCAGTTTGGTATATCATCTAAGTACATAAATTCTTTTATTGGGCTCTTGTAAAAAGTGGCTTTGCTACCTTCATTTATTATAGGAATATCTCTTGAGGAAGTTAGGAAAAAAAGTCCCTGGACTAAACATTTGCATAATACAACGTACTATCAACCCAATGTGATCTTCCCAGACAGCAATAAACTCCTGAGGTGTTTTGTTTATCTTATTCTCCTTTCAGTTCTACAGTTAAAATTCCAGTGTACTATGGTCTAACTTTTAGTGCCAAAATTTTCGTAATTACTTCCTCCCCTCCCCAAGAAGTCCCATCGAATCCTCCTGTAGAAAGAAGCTTCAATGGCCTAATTTTGTGTGTTATTGTTCTGAGGATGAGTATTCTGATTATGCCCCCAGTCTGGTATTCTCATTTCATGAAATGGATTTCATATAACCTCAAATGAAATGTAAAAGTTATGGAGTACTTAATCTTGACCTCTGTGACTATTCGGCAAATGTCTCTTAGAAATCATGTAACGCTGATTTTTTTTTTTTTTTTTTTTTTT
>NW_012108597.1:66471-72158 GCF_000951045.1 Mandrillus leucophaeus
CTTCTAGATTTTCCAGTTTATTTGCATAGAGGTGTTTATAGTATTCTCTGATGGTAGTTTGTATTTCTGTGGGGTTGGTGGTGATATCCCCTTTATCATTTTTAATTGCGTCGATTTGATTCTTCTCTCTTTTCTTCTTTATTAGTCTTGCTAGTGGTCTGTCAAAAGAACGCTGATTTTTTTAAAGATTCTTCTTTACAGTGCGTTGACAAAACCCGTAAAGAATATAAAAATAAAATGGGAATGTGACTAGGGAAAGGGGAGAATGGTTTTCAGTAGCAAGCAAGAACTAAGTCTTCCTTCCTGTAGATAGCAATAAAATAATCTTGATCTGTTATTTTATTTGATACCCAGGCAGGTATTGAGTTCAAAAGTCACCAAACTTGATTACATTATTGAATACCCAGTTAAAGCCACAAATGATTATTATTATAAATTGTCATGAAAACACAGTACTGCTATATGATATTATCATTTTTTTAAGAGAATGACTAATATAGATGGAACAGCTGGTGACCCAATAGACTAAGTCTCTGTCGATGGTTGCTGTGCCTGCAAGAAAGCAAGCAAGTGACCAAAGGAGCATACCTTTTATTCCTTTAATGGAATAGTAATCCTTGAGGAAAAGTAAGTACTATATTGGCAGGCTAAGGTTAGGTGTACAACATAGAATGCACAACTTTTGTGGGGAAGAGCCAGTGGGTCCTATCTATAGGATGGTGCATCTAGAAAGAAGATCAAATTTGATTTATCTGCCCAATGTTAGCGTGGTTGGGAGTCCACTCTTCCTCAGGTTTAATTTGTCTAAAAATTAAACAGTAACAAAGACTGGGGAAACTTTTTGGGACAAACTTTCAAGGTCAGCAGCTTATTGATTATGGCTGGTTCACTGTAAAATTGGCCATTTAATTTTCTTTCCTTGTCTTGTACAATGCCTTCCCATTCCTCAATTTACACCATCCACTTAAAAAGAATTCTGGATTTTAGGAAAAACAACCACTCCAGCTTTGTGACCTGAGCACTTCATTTAACCCATTGAGCTTCAGTAACTTCACTAATAATATGTACTCACCAGTAAAATGTAGTGTGTAAATGAGGGCTGCCTGGACTGCTCGAGAAGGAAATGACATAATTTACACGCTCTAGGTAGGAACTCAATCCTGTTTACTTCTGTATTTCAGTGCTCAAGAGACCTGAAAAAGAGGAAGAAGGAACTGGATATTTTCAGATATTAGACTATTGACCTAGTTAATCATCTTATGAATAAAAATATATTTGTGCATTCTACATCCTGGAGTTGAATCAAACAGAAATCTTGTCTTGTGAATTCCAATTCACATTCAAAGAAGACATTAGGACAGAGTAAGAAAAATGCTTGTGTCCAGTTATCAGAGATACAAATGGAATTTTTTTATGGCACTTTAAGTTCTAGGTTACATGTGCACAAGGTGCAAGTTTGTTACATATGTATACATGTGCCATGTTGGTGTGCTGCATCCATTAACTCGTCATTTACATTAGGAACATCTCCTAATGCTATCCCTCCGCCCAAGCCCCTCCCTACAATAGACCACGGTGTGTGATGTTCCCCTTCCTGTGTCCAAGTGATCTCATTGTTCAGTTCCCACCTATGAGTGAGAACATGCGGTGTTTGGTTTTCTGTTCTTGTGATACTTTGCTGAGAAGGATGGTTTCCAGCTGCATCCATGTCCCTACAAAGGACACGAACTTATACCTTTTTTATGGCTGCATAATATTCCATGGTGTATATGTGCCACATTTTCTTAATCTGGTCTGTCACTGATGGACATTAGGTTGATTCCAAGTCTTTGCTATGGTGAATAGTGCTGCAATAAACATACATGTGCATGTGTCTTATAGCAGCATGATTTATAATGTTTTGGGTATATACCCAGTAATGGGATGGCTGGATCAAATGGTATTTCTAGTTCTAGATCCTTGAGGAATCATCACACTGTTTTCCACAATGGTTGAACTAGTTTACAATCCCACCAACAGTGTAAAGGGGTTCCTATTTTTCCACATCCTCTCCAGCACCTGCTGTTTCCTGACTTTTTAATGATTGCAATTCTAATTGGTGTGAGATGGTATCTCATTGTGGATTTGATTTGCATTTCTTTGATGGCCAGTGATGATGAGCATTTTTTCATGTGTCTGTTGGCTGTATGAATGTCTTCTTTTCAGAAGTGTCTGTTCATATCCTTTGCCCACTTTTTGATGGGGTTGTTTGTTTTCTTCTTGTAAATTGATTGAGTTCTTTACAGGTTCTGGATAATAGCTCTTTGTCAGGTGAGTAGATTGCAAAAATTTTCTCCCATTCTGTAGGTTGCCTGATCACTCTGATGGTACTTTCTTTTGCTCTGCAGAAGTTCTTTAGTTTAATGAGATCCCATTTGTCAATTTTGGCTTTTGTTGCTGTTGCTTTTGGTGCTCAAACTAGAACTCAGGGCTAAGAAACTCAATCAAAACTGCTCAACTACATGGAAACTGAACAACTTGCTCCTGAATGACTACTGGGTACATAACGAAATGAAGGCAGAAATCAAGATGTTCTTTGAAACCAATGAGAACAAAGATACATCATACCAGAATATCTGGGACACATTTAAACCAGTGTGTAGAGGGAAATTTATAGCACTAAATGCCCACAAGAGAAAGCTGGAAAGATCTAAAATTGACACCCTAACATCACAATTAACAGAACTAGAGAAGCAAGAGCAAACACATTCAAAAGCTAGCAGAAGACAAGAAATAACTAAGATCAGAGCAGAATTGAAGAAGAAAGAGACACAAAAAACCCTCCAAAAAAATCAATGAATCCAGCAGTTGGGTTTTTGAAAAGATCAACAAAATTGATAGATCGCTAGCAAGACTAATAAAGAAGAAAAGAGAGAAGAATCAAATAGATGTAATAAAAATGATAAGGGGGTATCACCACCGACCCCACAGATATACAACCTACCATCAGAGAATACTATAAACACCGCCATGCAAACAAACTAGAAAACCTGGAAGAAATGGATAAGTTCCTGGACACTTACACTCTCCCAAGACTAAACCAGGAAGAAGTTGAATCACTGAATACACCAATAGCAGGCTCTGAAATTTAGGCAATAATTAATAGCCTACCAACCAAAAAATGTCCAGGACCAGATGGATTCACAGCTGAAATCTACCAGAGGTACAAGGAGGAGCTGGTACCATTCCTTCTGAAACTATTCCAATCAATAGAAAAGGAGGGAATCCTACCTCACTCATTTTATGAGGCCAACATCATCCTGATACCAAAGCCTGGCAGAGATACAACAAAAAAAGAGAATTTTAGACCAATATCCTTGATGAACATCGATGCAAAAATCCTCAATAAAATACTGGCAAACCGAATCCAGCAACACATCAAAAAGCTTATCCACCACAATCAAGTGGGCTTCATCCCTGGGATACAAGGCTGGTTCAACATATGCAAATCAATAACCGTAATCCAGCATATAAACAGAACCAAAGGCAAAAACCACATGATTATCTCAATAGATGCAGAAAAGACCTCTGACAAAATTCAACAGCCCTTCATGCTTTTAGTGTTTTAGACATGAAGTCCTTGCCCATGCCTATGCCCTGAATGGTATTACCTAGGTTTTCTTCTAGGGTTTTTATGATTTTAGGTCTAACATTTAAGTCTCTAATCCATGTTGAATTAATTTTCGTATAAGGACTAAGGAAAGGATCCAGTTTCAGCCTTCTACTTATGGCTAGCCAATTTTCCCAGCATCATTTATTAAATAGGGAATCCTTTCCCCATTTCTTGTTTTTGCCAGGTTTTTCAAAGAATAGATGGCTGTAGATGTGTGGTATTATTTCTGAGGGCTCTGTTCTGTTCCATTGGTCTATATCTCTGTTTTGGTACCAGTCCCATGCTCTTTTGGTTTCTGTAGCCTTGTAGTATAGTTTGAAGTCAGGTAGCGTGATGCCTCCAGCTTTGTTCTTTTGACTTAGGATTGTCTTAGCAATACGGGCTTTTTTTTGGTTCCATATGAACTTTAAAGCAGTTTTTTCCAAATCTGTGAAGAAAGTCATTGGTAGCTTAATGGGGATGGCATGGAATCTGTAAATTACCTTGGGCAGTATGGCCATTTTCACAATATTGATTCTTCCTCTCCATGAGCATGGTATGTTCTTCCATTTGTTTGTGTCCTCTTGTATTTCACTGAGCAGTGGTTTGTAGTTTTCCTTGAAGAGGTCCTTTACATCCCCTGTAAGTTGGATTCCTAGGTATTTTATTTTCTTTGAAGCAATTGTGAATGGGAATTCATTCATGATTTGGCTCTCTGTCTGTTACTGGTGTTTAAGAATGCTTGTGATTTTTGCAAATTGATTTTGTATCCTGAGACTTTGCTGAAGTTTCTTATCAGCTTAAGGAGACTTTGGGCTGAGACAATGGGGTTTTCTAAATACACAATCTTGTCATCTGCAAACAGGAACAATTTCATCTCTTCTTTTCCTAACTGAATACCCTTGATTTCTTTCTCTTGCCTGATTGCGCTAGCCAGAACTTCCAACACTATGTTGAATAAGAATGGTGAGAGAGGGTATCCCTGTCTTGTGCCAGTTTTCAAAAGAAATGCTTCCAGTTTTGCCCATTCAGTATGATATTGGCTGTGGGTTTGTCATAAATAGCTCTTATTATTTTGAGATACATTCCATCAATACCGAATTTATTGAGAGTTTTTAGCATGTAGCATTGTTGAATTTTGTCAAAGGCCTTTTCTGCATCTTTTGAGATAATCGTGTGGTTTTTGTCTTTGGGTCTGTTTATATGCTGGATTATGTTTATTGACTTGCATATGTTGACCCAGTTTTACATCCCAGGAATGAAGCCCACTTGATCATGGTGGATAAGTTTTTTGATGTGCTGCTGGATTTGGGTTGCCAGTATTTTATTGAGGATTTTTGCATTGATGTTCATCAGGGATATTGGTCTAAAATTCTCTCTCTCTCTTTTTTGTTTTTTTTTTTTGGTTGTGTCTCTGCCAGGCTTTGGTATCAGGATGATGTTGGCCTCATAAAATGAGTTAGGGACAATTCCCTCTTTTTCTATTGATTGGAATAATTTCAGAAGTAATGGTACCAACTTGTCCTTGTATCTCTGGTAGAATTTGGCTGTGAATCCATCTGGTCCTGGACTGTTTTTCATTGGTAAGCTATTAATTATTGCCTCAATTTCAGAGCCTGCTATTGGTCTATTCAGGGATTCGACTTCTTCCTGGTTTAGTCTTGGTAGAGTGTAAGTGTCCAGGAAATTATCCATTTCTTCTAGGTTTTCTAGTTTATTTGCATAGAGGTATTTATAATATTCTCTGATGGTAGGTTGTTTTTCTGTGGGGTCGGCGGTGATATCCCCTTTATCATTTTTTTATTGCATCTATTTGTTTCTTCTCTCTTTTCTTCTTTATTAGTCTTGCTAGTGGTCTGTCAATTTTGTTGATCTTTTTAAAAAATCAGCTCTGAGATTCATTGATTTTTTGGAGGGTATTATTGGGTCTCTATCTCCTTCAGTTCTGATCTGATCTTAGTTATTTCTTGCCTTCTGCTAGCTTTGGAATGTGGTTGCTTTTGCTTCTCTAGTTCTTTTAATTGTGATGTCAGGGTGTCAATTTTAGATCTTTCCA
>NW_012108597.1:72587-111648 GCF_000951045.1 Mandrillus leucophaeus
ATATATTTAGGATAGTTAGCTCTTCCTGTTGAATTGATCCCTTTACCACTATGTAATGGCTTTCTTTGTCTCTTTTGATCTTTGATGGTTTAAAGTCTGTTTTATCAGAGACTAGGATTGCAACTCTTCCTTTTTTTGTTTCCATTTGCTTTTAGATCTTCCTCCATCCCTTTATTTTGAGCCTATGTATGTCTCTGCATGTGAAATGGGTCTCCTGAATACAGCAGACTGATGGGTCTTTACTCTTTATCCCATTTGCCAGCTGTGTCTTTTAATTGGACCATTTAGTCAATTTACAGTTAAGGTTAATATTGTTATGTGTGAACTTGATCCTGTCATTATGGTATTAGCTGGTTATTTTGCTTGCTAGTTGGTGCAGTTTCTTCCTAACATCGATGGTCTTTACATTTTGGCATGTTTTTGCAATGGCTGGTTCCTGTTGTTCCTTTCCATGTTTAGTGCTTCCTTCAGGATCTCTTGCAGGGCAGGCCTGGTGGTGATAAAATCTCTAAGCATTTGCTTGTCTGTAAAGGATTTTATTTCTTCTTCACTCATGAAAGTTAGTTTGGCTGGATATGAAATTCTGGGTTTAAAATTCTTTTCTTTAAGATTGTTGAATATTGGTCCCCACTCTCTTCTGGCTTGTAGAGTTTCTACTGATATATCTGCTGTTAGTCTGATGGGCTTCCCTTTGTAGGTAACCCGACCTTTCTCTCTGGCTGCCCTTAAGATTTTTTCCTTCATTTCAACTTTGGTGAATCTGGCAATTATGTGTCTTGGAGTTGCTCTTCTCGAGAATTATCTTCGTGGTATTCTCTGTATTTCCTGAATTTGAATGTTGTCCTGCCTTACTAGGTTGGGGAAGTTCTCCTGAATGATATCCTGCAGAGTGCTTTCCACCTTGGTTCCATTTACCCCGTTACTTTCAGCCACCCCAATTAGATGTAGATTTGGTCTTTTCATATAATCCCACATTTTTTGGAGGCTTTGTTCATTTGTTTTTATTCTTTTTTCCCTACATTTCTCTTCTCACTTCATTTCATTCATTTGATCTTTAATCACTCATACTGTTTCTTCCAGTTGATCAAATTGGTTACTGAAGCTTGTGCATTTGTCACATAGTTCTCGTGTCATGGTTTTCATCTCTATCACTTCGTTTGTGGTCTTCTCTGCATTGATTATTCTAGTTATCCATTCTTCCATTCTTTTTTCATGGTTTTTAGTTTCTTTGCCCTGGGTATGTAGATCCTCCTTTAGCTCTGAGAAGTTCAATCGACTGAAGCCTTCTTCTTTCAACTCGCCAAAGTCATTCTCCATTCTGCTTTGTTCCATTGCTGGTGATGAGCTGCATTCCTTTGGAGGGGGAGATGTGCTCTGATTTTTTGAATTTCCAGCTTTTCTGCACTGTTTTCTCCCCATCTTTGTGGTTTTATCTGCTTTTGGTCTTTGATGATGGTGACGTACTGATGGGGTTTTGGTATGGGTGTCCTTTCTGTTTGTTAGTTTTCCTTCTAATAGTCAGGACCCTCAGCTGCAGGTCTGTTGGAGTTTCCTTGGGGTCTACTCTAGACTCTGTTTGCCTGGGTATCAGCAGTGGAGGCTGCAGAAGATAGAATATTGCTGAACAGTGAGTGTTGCTGTCTGATTCTTGCTCTGGAAACTTCGTCTCAGGGGTGTATCCAGGCGTGTGAGGTGTGAGCTGTCAGTCCGCACTAGTGGTGCATGTCTCCCAGTTAGGCCACTCAGGGGTCAGAGACCCACTTGAGCAGGCAGTCTGTCCGTTCTCAGATCTCAACCTCTGTGCTGGGAGAACCACTGCTCTCTTCAAAGCTTTCAGACAGGGACATTTACATTTGCAAAGGTTTCTGCTGCTTTTTGTTTAGCTATGCCCTGTCCCCAGGGGTGGAGTCTACAGAGGCAGGTAAGCCTCCTTGAGCTGCGGTGGGCTCCACCCAATTTGAGTTTCCTGGGGGCTTTGTTTACCTACTTAAGCCTCAGCAATGTCAGACGCCCCTTCCCCAGCCTGGCTGCCACCTTTCAGTTAGATCTCAGACTGCTGTGCTAGCAATGAGGGAGGTTCCATGGGTGTGGAACCATACGGGCCAGGTGTGGGATATAATCTCCTGGTGTACCATTTGCTAAGACCCTTAAGACCCTTGGTAAAGCACAGTACTAGGCTGGGAGTTACCCAATTTTCCAGGTGTTGTGTGTCTCAGTTTCTCTTGGCTAAGAAAAGTAATTCCCTTCCCCCTTGCATTTCCCAGGTGAGGCGATGACTGGCTGCTCTTTGTTTAGCTATGTCCTGTCCCCAGAGATGGAGTCTACAGAGGCAGGCAGGCCTCCTTGAGCTTCAGTGGGCTCCATCCAATTCGAGCTTCCTGACGGCTTTGTTTACCTATTTAAGCCTCAGCAATGGCAGGTGCCCCTCCCCCAGCCTCGCTGCCACCTTGCGGCTAGATTTCAGACTGCTGTGCTAGCAATGAGGGAGGCTCCGTGGGCATGGGACCCTCTGGGCCAGGTGTGGGATATAATCTTCTGTTGTGTCATTTGCTAAGACCCTTGGTAAAGCATAGTATTAGCGTGAGAGTTACCCGATTTTCCAGGTGTTGTGTGTCTCAGTTTCCCTTGGCTAGGAAAAGGAATTCCCTTCCCCCTTGTGCTTCCCAGGTGAGGTGATGCCTCGCTCTGCTTCAGCTTTCGCTTGTTGGGCTGTACCCGCTGACCAGCACTGACTGTCTGACACGCCTCAGTGAGACAAATCTGGTACCTTAGTTGAAAATGCAGAAATCACCTGTCTTCTGTGTTGCTCAGGCTGGGAGCTGGAGGCTGGAGCTGTTCCTGTTCGGCCACCTTGGGTGCTGCCCCCTAAATGGAATTTATTTACTCTGGGGATGCTGATTGTATTACTGCCCTTTCTCTACCTTGACTTTCAGCACTGAATATCACTCTTGGACTATGGTTTTATAATAGTGCTTAATTTGTATGTTCCTAAAGGGCAGGAGTAAAGCCAGTGAGCCTTCATTACAGAAATAGACATTTGACCTAAATAGTTAAACAAGCAAGTCAACAAACAAACAGAACAAAAATGTCTCTAACAATTAGAGTTATGAGAAGTACTAAGTTGGCCATTCTTGAAGGCATTAAAGAGAAGTTTGGTAGCCACTTATGGTAGAGAGAAGTTATACATCTGTTAGGGGTTCAGCCTCTCAGATCTCTTTCTATTGCATCTTCATGAAAGACATAGTATATGAATCTGATCTTTAAAACATATTTTTATTTTTTTATATTTGGTGAGCCTTACATAAGATAAAGGCTATATGCATTAATTGGAAGACTGATTCAATTATAAATCCCTTGCGAATCAAAAAAGTTCAGTTCAGAAAGCCCTTACTGATTGCATACTTTATGCCAAGCCCTGGGGAAGGCAATGCAGACGAGACAGACAGGTAAGAAATAGCTATCCCCATCCATGGAAGGCTCTCAATCTAGTAAGGACCATACGGGCTAATATAAGCCCAGTTGGATTCCTAGAGCCTAAATAAAGATAAAATGAATTAGTGAATTTGTTTATAATATGAACAATTTCTAATTATGACTATGTCCATGACACTGTTTTCCCTCCCTTGACTACCCCTCTTTTCCTGCCCAAAGCAAGACCTCTAGTCTCACACCCTCAAGAAAACTTGTATTAATTATCTAAATCTTCCATCATTATCTGGTATTATAATAGCAGAGGGATCACAGTACACATCAGATATAACTAAAACTAAAGTCACATAGTGTTTATCTATGTGGTGGAATATAAGTTTCTTCTTCTTCTTCTTCTTCTTCTTCTTCTTCTTCTTCTTCTTCTTCTTCTTCTTCTTCTTCTTCTTCTTCTTCTTCTTCTTCTTCCTCTTCTTCTTCTTCTTCTTCTTCTTCTTCTTCTTCTTCTTCCTCTTCTTCTTCTTTTTGAGGCAGGGTTTCATGATGTCACCCAGGCTGGAGTACAGTGGTGGCAATCTTGGCTCACTGAAACCTCTGCCTCCTGGATTCAAGTGATTCTTCCACCTTAGCCTCCTGAGTAGCTGGGAGTACAGGCACGCACCACCACACCTGGCTACTTTTTGCATATTTTGGTAGAGACGAGGTTTCACCATGTTGGTCAGGTTGGTCTCAAACTCCTGAGCTCAAGTGATCTGCCTGCCCACTTCAGCCTCTCAAAGTGTTGGGATTATACGTGTGAGCCACTGCAACCAGACTATAACTGCTTCTTGCAAGTAAGGATCCAAAGGTGAAAAATGGAGGGATACTTGAAGAAGAGTTTATGAGCAAATAGTACCTCACTCCCCTCCCCATCACAGAGAGCACACAAGGGACTAGTATGCTCCATCCTGCAAAATTCAGAACAGAGTTGGAGCATTTCTTTAGGGTGCCAAACTTTTGACCCCTCTAATCACATCCTATAAATTCACTTACTGTACTTCTGTGAGAGCTGATCCTAGGTATCATTGCATAGATCTGTAGTTCAAGAAGGCTTTTCTCATGGTTCTTATTCTACCCTTAGCATTTATTAGTCTCTGCATACTTATGCTATGAAAGGAGTCTCTTTCCATGGTCTTGTTCCACTTCAAGAAACACATCAATGAAAAGGCAGAGATTGGCCAATGAATACAAAGAAAAAATAGACATTACCCAAATATATGTTGTCTGCAATTGACACACTGTAGATTAAAAGGTACAAAGAGGATGAAATAAAAATGATGGGAAAACATACATGACTCAAACCATAACTAAAAGAGAATTTGAGTGGTTATAGAAATTTAAGACAAAAAATGTATTAACAGAGGTAAAAAAAAATAGACATTATATATTGAGAAAATTTTAGTCCATTGAGATTACATAATGGACTAATAAGAAAGTTCCAAAATATATAAAGCAAAAATTGAAAGAATCGAAAGGAGAAATAGGCAATTCAACAATAATAGTTGAAGAATGTTGGAGATGGAGCAAGATGGCCAGATAGAAGACTACAGCAATTGTTTCCCCTGTAAGAGCATCAAATTAAATAACTACCCACACGAAAGTGCCTTCATAAGAACCAAAAATAGTGAGCAATTGCAATACCAGGCTTTAATATCATACTAAGAACAAAGGCATTGAAGAGGGTAGGAAAGACAGTTTTGAACTGTCTACACTACTTCTCCATTCCCTGGTGGTATGGCATGGCACAGGAAGATAAAATCTGTGTGCTCTGGGGAGGGAGAGTGCAGTGATTGTGGGACACTGCATTGGGACTCTGTTGTCCTCTTATAGCAGAAAGCAGCACAAGGTAGAACTCAGCTGATACTTACAGAGAGAGCATTTAGCTAAGCCGTAGCCAGAGGCTAATCATTCATCCCTGTGGTCACAAGATGACCCATTACTGCAGACTAAAGTGGTCTGGGTTGTAAATAAACTTGAAAAGCAGACTAGGCCACAAGGACTGCAAATTCTAGGCAAATTCTGGGTGCTGTGCTGGGCTCAGAGCCAATGGACTTGCAGTGTACATAACCTAGTGAGATATCAGCTGAGGAGGCTGAAGGAGTGCTTGTGTCACCCCTCCTGAACCTGTTAAAGGAAAATAAATCTCAGGACCACCAAATCACTAAACCAAGGGAAAAGTCAAACTGGGAACCACATCAGGCAAATCTGCCTCCCATTTTATTGCTAAATCAGATAGCTACAAAGATAAAAAGCTGCACACCTCCTTCACAATTTGCCCACAAGGAAATTCCTTGTGGACAAACGACAGACAGACAGAACTCAAAGTCATCCCTCTGAGGCTCACCTGAGACAAATGCATATCTGATTGCTTCCTCTGCCCTATTGTTTATGTAAAAATGTAGATTGACTGAGCCAGACTAAATTGTGCATTCAGTGGAAGGCTGATCAAGGACTCAAAGAATTCAACTATTTATTTCTTATCTACTTATGACCTGGCAGTCCCTGCCTCAAGTTGTTCCACCTTACGGGACTGAAAGAATGTACATCTTCCACATATTGAACGATATCTCATCTCTCCCTAAGATATATAAAAGCAAGTTGTACCCTGACCGCCTTGGGCACATGTCATCAGCACCTCCTGATGCTGTGACATGGGCACATTCTTAACTTTGGTAAAATAAACTTTCTAAATTGATTGAGACCTGACTCAGACAGCTTTTGGTTCAAAAACACCAGGATTCCTTCCCTCAGCATGAGGAGAGGAGAGGGGAGAGTAAGGAGGAGTTTGTCTTACAACTTGGAAATCAGCTTAGTCTCAGTAAAATTGAGTACCAGGCAGAGTTCTGAAGTCTTCATTCCAGGACTTACCTCCCATGACAGAATTAATCACCTACTGACCAAAGAGCCCTTGGGCCCTGAATAATCACCAGTAGTAGCCAGGGAGTATTTGCTGTGGGCCTTGGATGAGACACAGAGTCATGCAGGCTTCAGGTGTGCCCAGCACATTTACGGCTGTGGAAGATATGGCAGAGACTCCCTCTGCTTGAGGAAAGGAGATGGAACAATAAAGAGGACTTTGTCTTGCATTTGGGATACCAGATTGGCCACAGTTATATAGAGAATACTGAGAGAGCTCCTGGAATCCACAGTTCCAGGCTGTGGCTCCCGGATGGCATGTCTGGACCTGCTTTGGGCCAAAGATGAGCCAACTGCCCAGAACTGAGAGACTCAGGGCTGGCAGCATTTACTCCAACCTGACAGGAGAACTCTTGGGCCTTGATTGAACATCAGTGGTAGTCGAGCAGTACTTGCTGTAAGCCTGGCGTGGTGGTGGCTAAGGGAAGAAATTTCTATGCTTGAAGAAATAGGAGGGAAAATAGGAAAGACTTTGACTTGTGACCAGGTAGATTCCTAAGGTTTCAGACTCATGGACCTTGTTCCCAGATGGCATCTATAGATCAGGCAAGGTCCAAGGGAAAATCACTACCCTGAATGGAAGGACACAAGCCTGGCTGGATTCACCACCTGCTGACTGTAGAGTCCTTGGGCATTGATTGAACATAGGCAATAGCAAGGGACCTTATCTATCTATGACCTGGAAACCCCTGCCTCAAGATGTTCCTCCAGTGTGGTCACTGCAAGCCTTGGACAAGACCCAGTGCTGTGCTGGCTTCAGGTATGACCTAGCACAGTTGAGTGGTGTGGTCATAGGGTGCCTGTGTCACCCCTTCCCCAACCCCAGGCAGCTCAGCACACAAAAAAATATATACTCAGTTTGTTTGGGAGAAAGTAAGGAAAGAAAACAATAGTCTCTGCCTGGTAATCCAGGAAATTCTCACCTGGTTGAGAACTTCTCCTTATAAGCTAAAGGAGCTTTGGGGCCAAGACTATGGGGTTTTGCAGATATAGGATTGTGTCATATGCAAATATGTGTAGTTGGACATCCTCTCTTCCTATTTGGATGCCTTTTATTTTTTTCTCTTGCCCGATTACTCTGGGCAGGACTTACAACACTATATTGAATATCTGTGGTGAGAGAGAACATCCTTGTCTTGTGCCAGTTTTCAAAGGGAATGCTTCCAGCTTTTGCCCATTTGGTATGATATTGGTCATGGGTTTGTCATAGATGGTTCTTATTATTTTGAGGTATGTTCCTTCAATATATAGGTTACTAAGGATTTTTAACATGAAGGGATGTTAAATTTTATTGAAAGACTTTTCTGCATCCATTGAGATAATCATGTGGTTTTTGTCTGATTAATAACTTCAGCAAAATTTCAGCATACAAAATCAATGTGCAAAAATAAGTAGCATTCATATACACCAACAACACCCAAGCTAAAAGCCAAATCAAGAATGCAATCCCATTCAAAATAGCCACAAAAGGAACAAAATACCTAGGAATACAGCTAAGCAGGAGGTGAAAGAACACTACAATGAGAATTCCAAAACACTGCTTAAAAAGTCAGAGATGACACAAACAAGTGGAAAAACATTCCATGCTAATGAAAAGGAAAAATCAATCTTATTAAAATGGCCATATGTCAAAGCAATTTACAGATTCAGTGCTACTCCTATCAAAGTGTGAATGACATTTTTCCACAAAAGTATAAAAAACTATTTTAAAATTTATATGGGACAAAAAAAGCTTGAATAGCCAAGGTAATCCTAAGCATACAGAACAATGCTGAAGGCATCACATTACCCTACTTTAAACTATACTACAGGCTTGCAATAAACAAAACAGCATAGTACCAGTACAAAAATAGGCACATAGACCAATGGAATTGAATAGAGAGTCCAGAAATGAGGCCACACACCTACAACGACAACCATGCAATCTTTTACAAGACTGATACAAACAAGCAATAGGGAAAGACTTCCATATTGAATAAATGGTGCTAGAATAACTGTTAGCAATATGCAGAATATTAAAACTGGGCCCCTTCCTTACACCACATACAAAAATTAACTCAAGATGGAAAACATACTTAAATGCAAAACCCAAAAATATAAAAACCCTGAAAGACAACTTGGCAATATCATGCTGAACATAGAAACTGGCAAAGATTTCATGACAATGACACCAAAAGCAATAGAAACAAAAGCAAATTTGACAAATGGAATCTAATTAAACTTAGGAGCTTCTGTACAGCAAAATAAACTATCAACAGAGTAAACAGACAACCTACAGAATGGGAGAAAATATTTGTAAACTATGCATCTGACAAAGTTCTCATATCCAGTTAAAGGAACTTTTAAAAAGTTACCAGAAAAAAAAATCACATTAAAAAGTGGGAAAAGGATATTAACAGACACTTTCCAGAGGAAGACATACCTGCATCCAGTAAGCATATGAAAAAAAAAAAACCCTCAATATCACTGATCATTGGAAAAATGCAAATCAAAACCACAATGAGATACTATCTCACACCAGTCCGAATGGCTATTATGAAAAAGTCAAAAAGTAATAGATACTGGTGAGGTTGCAGAGAAAAGGGAACAGTTATGCACTGTTGGTGGGAGTGTAAATTAGTTCAACCACTGTGGAAAGCAGAGTGGCGATTCACAGAAGTGAAAACAGAGCTACCATTTGACCCAGCAATCCCGTTACTGTGTATAGAACCAAAGGAATATAAATCTTTCTGCCATAAAGACCCATGTCCACATATATTTATCACAGCACTACTCACAATAGCAAATAATGAAATCAACTTAAATGCTCATCCATGGCCTATTGGATAAACAAAGTGTGATACATACACACTGTGGAACACTGTGCAGCCATAAAAAAGAATGAGATCATGTCCTTTGCAGGAACATGAATGATGCTGGAAGCCATCATCCTTAGCAAGCTAGAAAAGGAACAGAAAACCAAATATTGCATGTTCTCCGTTATAAGTGAGAGCTAAATGAAGAGAACATATGGATACAAAGAGAGGAACAACAGACACTGGGTCATACTTGAGAGTGAAGAGAGAGAGAGGAGAAAGAGGAGTAGAAAAAATAACTAGTGAGTACTAGGCTTAGTACCTGGGTGATGAAATAATCTAAAACAAACCGCCGTGACACAAGTTTACCTATAAAACAAACCTGCACGTGTACCCTTGAACCTAAAATAAAAGTATAAAAAAAGAAAGTCCAGAATACCGCTATATGATTATGGTCAATTAATTTTGACAAAAATGTCAAGTTAATTATATCGGGAAAATAGCCTTTATAACAAATGATTCTGGAATAATTGGTCCACATGCAAAATAATAAATTTTTATCTCAGTCTCATTCATTACACAAAAATTAACTGAAAATGGATATAAGATCCAAATATAAAAGCTAAAACTATAAAAATCTTAGAAGAAAACCTAGGAATAATGTTTTCATTACATTGGATCAGGTAATAGTTTGTTAGATAGCAGAAATGACAAAATAAAAAGAATATATAAATATAACTTTATAAAAATTATATTTTTTGGCCGGGCATGGTGGCTCACCCCTGTAATCCCAGCACTTTGGGAGGCCAAGGCGGGCGGATCATGAGGTCAGGAGATCGAGACCATCCTGGCTAACATAGTGAAACCCCGTCTCTACTAAAAATACAAAAAAAATTAGCCGTGCGTGGTGGCGGGCCCCTGTAGTCCCAGTTACTCCAGAGACTGAGGCAGGAGGATGGCATGAACCCAGGAGGAGGAGCTTGCAGTGAGCAGAGATCGCACCACTGCACCCCAACCTGGGGGACAGAGCGAGACCCCATCTAAAAAATAATAATAATAATTTTTTTTTTATCAAAGGGATGCTAAGAAAATGTAAAAAGACAACCCACAGGATGAGAGGAAATATTTGTAAATTCTATATTTGACAAGAAACTGTTATTCAAGATATATAAAAACTATTCCAATATAACAACAAAAACCCAAAATGTGAAAATAATTTGCATAGACATTTCTCTAAAGGTTACATATAAATATCCAATTAGCATATTAAAATATACAGGGTATCTTTTAGTCATTAGGGAAATGGAAACCAAAAGCACCATGAGATACCACTTCAGACCCATTAGGATAGCTATGATAAGAAAAGCATGCAGTAGCAAGTGTTAGAAAGAATATGGAGGCCAGGCGCAGTGGCTCACACCTGTAATCCTAGGACTTTGGGAGGCTGAGGCAGGCAGATCTCGAGGTCAGGAGATCGAGACCATCCTGGCTAACATAGTGAAACCCCGTTTCTACTAAAAATACAAAAAATTAGCTGGGTGTGGTGGCACGAGCCTGTAGTCCCAACTACTCAGTAGGCTGAGGCAGGAGAATCGCTTGAACCTGGGAGGTGGAGGTTGCAGTGAGCCAAACCTGGGTGACAGAGCAAAACTCCGTCTCAAAAAAGAAAGAAAGAGAGAAAGAATATGAAGAAATCGGAGCCTTCTTACATTACTGACATAAATGTAAAATGGGGCAGCTACTTTGGAAAAACATTTTTCAGCCCCTAAAAAAGTTAAACATACAGTGATCTTGTGATTAGCAATTCTGCTCTTAAGTGTATACCCAAGATATTCAATATATTAGTCCGCCAAAAAATTTTTAGGGCTCGGCGCGGTGGCTCACACCTGTAATCCCAGCACTTTTGGAGGCCAAGGCAGGTGGATCACCTGCCTGAGGTCAGGAGTTCAAGACCAGCTTGACCGATATGGTGAAACTCCATCTCTACTAAAAATACAAAAATTAGACAGACATCGTGGCATGTGCCTGTAGTCCCAGCTACTCAGGAGGCTGAGACAGAAGAATTGCTCAAACCTGGGAGGTGTAGGTTGCAGTGAGCCAAGATTGTGCAACTGCACTCCAGCCTGGTTGACAGAGTGAGACTCTGTCTCAAAATCAAAAAAAAAAAAAAAAAGAAGAAGAAGAAAACAAATAAACAACAATAACAAAAAACTTTTACACACATTTCTGTAGCAATATTATTCATAATGACCAAAATTAGATACAATCAAAATTACCATCAACAGATGAATTGATAAATACAATATGGTATATGCATATAGTAGAATCATATTTAATCATAAGAAAGAGTGAAGTGCTAATCCATTTTAAGTGAAAAATTCTGGACACAAAAGACAACATAATGCATTATTCCACTTATGTGAAAAGTCCAGAATAGTCTAATTCATAGACTCAAAGTCTGTTAGAGACTGTGAGGGTCTGAGGGGAGGGTGGGTTGGGAAGAAACTGCTGAATATTACATAGTTTCTTTTGGGGATAATGAAAATATACTGGAATTAGATAGTAATAATTGTGTATAGCTTTGTGAATATAAACTACTGAATTGCACATCCTAAAAGAGTGAATTTTATGGGATGTGAATTATTTTTCACCTAAAAATTGTATGAAATGAAATGATGAATATATATTAAGGCATTTAGTGGAAAAGCGGATCACATGCATTGTCAGATGGTGAATTTTAGTAGAAAGTGGGAAACTATGAGAAATTAATTAATGTGCTAAAGACAAAACAACAAAATTCCATGATATTATAGATTCATTCTTTCAGTAGCCTTACCATCAAATAAGACACAGCTGAAGAAATAATCAGTCAACTTTCTGGTCAATGGGAATTATCTAAAACGAAACAGAAAGGTCATTTTCTTTCTTGTCCTCTCATTTATTTCTTTATGCAGAAAACCATAAAGACTCCACAGAAAAACTGTTAGTGCTAATAAACAAATTAAGTAATGTTTACAGATAAAAAATCAATAGCAAAAATCAGAATCTTTTCTATATACCAATAGTGAACTATCTGAAAAGGCAATTATGAAAACAATCCCATTTACAATAGGATAAAAAAATACTTAGGAATAAAGATAACCAAGGAGGTAAAATACATGTACACTGAATACTATAAAACATTGAAAAAAGAAATTAAAGGAGACCCAAACAAAGAAAAGACATCCAATGTTTGTGGATGGAAAGACTTCATATTTTGAAATGTCCATACTACCCAAAGTGATCCACAGATTCAATGCTATCCCCATTATAATCTCAATGTCATTTTTTAAAGCAATAGTAAAAAAAAAATCCTAAGATGTGTATAGAGCAACAACAACCAAAAGACTGAGAATAGCCAAAGTGAACTAGAAAAAAGAGAACGCAGCTGGAGTCTTCGTATTTCCTCCTTTCAAATTTTATTACAAAGCTACAGTAATTACAAAACAATATTAGTCTGACCTAAAGACAGATGTATAGACCAATGGAACAGAAGAGAGAGCACAGAAATAAATCCATACGTATATGGTTAATTGGTCTTTGACAAGAGTGCCAAAAATACCCAAGAGGGAAAGAGTAGTTTCTTCAATAAATGTTGATGAGAAAACTGGATATTCACATGCCAAAAAAAAAAAAAAAAAAAGAAATTGAACTTTTACTTTACATCATACACAACAATCAACTCAAAATAAAGACATAAAACTTGAAGCTGTACAACTTCTAGAAGTAAACATAGGCAAAAATTCTCTTCATATTGATCTTAGCAATGATGTCTTGAATGTAACATAAACACCACACAAAACGAAACAAAAATATATAAGTGGGGCTACACCAAACTAAAAAGCTTTTGCACAGCAAAATAAATAATTTACAGGGTGAAAAGGCAACTTACATAATTAGAGAGAATATTTTCCAATCATATATCTGTTAAGGAGTTCATTTCCAAAATTTATTAGAAATCCTACAACTCAACAGCATACAGACACACATGCGCGCGCACGCGCGCACACACACACACACAACTCGATTAAAGATAGGGAAATGATTTGAACAGACATTTCTCCAAGGCAGTTATACAAATACTTAACAGATATATAAAAACATGATCAACATCTAATTATCACGGAAATGCAAATCAAAACTACAATAAGATAACACTTTACATCTGTCAGGATGACTATCATTTTAAAACAATAACTAGTGTTGATGAGGATGTGAAGAAACTGGAACCCTTGTCCACTGCTGGTGGGAATGGAAAGTGGTGAAGCCAATATGGAAAACAGTATGTAGATTCTTCAAAGAAAATTAAGAATAGAACTACTGTATTATCCAACAATCCCACCACTAGATTTTTACCCAAAGAATTGAAACCAGAATCTCAAAGAAATATTGACACTCCCATGTTTATTGCAACATTATTCACAATAGCCAAAATATGAAACAACCCAAATGTTCATGAACAACATGAACAGATGAATGAATAAAAAATGTGGTATATATATACAATGGAATATTATTCAGCCTTATAGAAGAAGAAAATCTTGTCATTAGAAACAGCATACATGAACTTCTAAGACATTATGCTAAGTGAAATAAGCCAGTCACAGAAGGGAACATACATCATGATTCCACTGATTTGAGGTATTTATAATAGTCAAACTCATAAAAGCAGATAATACAAGAGTGGTTACCAGGGTTTGGAAGGTGGGGGAAATAAGGGGTTCTTGATCAATGGCCACAACATTTCATTTACGCTATATGAATACGTTCCAGAGATCTGCTATACAGCATAGCGCTTGTAGTTAAGAGTGCAGTATTGCATACATCAAAGTTTTTTAAGAGGGTAGATTGTATGTTAACTGTTCTTACTACAAACAGAACAAAATGAAGTGAAGTAAAGGGACCCAAACACTTTTGGAAGTTGTTGAATGTGTTTATTACCTTAAACATGGTGACGACATCACAGCGTATGCAGTTGTCCAAACTCATAAAATTGTATACATTAAATTTGTGCAATTCTTTGTAAATCAATTATACCTTAATAAATCTGTTAAAAATAAAATGAAACAGAAAGAAAATAATTAATATTTAAAATCTGGGTTTATGTTCACAAATTTTTTGTGCCAAAATTGTAATTTTTAAATAAAATGATGGTTATAATAGATGATAGTTGACCAACTTGACAAAATAGCAAATCTTAGAAGCCTATGTAAGACTCCGTTTTCCTTTTTAAAAGTCCAGATTATTTTAGTTAATCCTCACAACAATCCAATTAGGTAGGTATTTTATTGAAGAGAAATTTAAGTTTTAAAGAGGTTATGTGACTAACTACAAAAGTTACATAGCTAATAAGTGGTAGATGAGGGTCATGGATACAGATACATGCCAAAGCTTAGGTGCTTTACCACAGCATTGTACTGACTCTTGGCTTTCTTTGACCCACCACCATCAAAGAGAAAAAGTGCCTTATAACTACTGTTAATGATAATATTGTGCAGCAAGTCTCTGGAATTTATTCATGGAGCATAACTGAAATGTTGTAGCAATTGACCAAGAATCCCTTATTTTCCCCACCTTCCAGACTCCAGCAACCCCTATTGTATTCTCTGCTTCTATGAGTTTGACTATTTACAGGTATCTCGAATCAGTGGAATCATGCACTATTTGCCCCTCTGTGACTGGCTTATTTCACATAGCATAATGCCTTCAAGGTTCATCTATGCTGTTTCTAATGGCAAGATTTCCTTTTTCTATGACACTGAATAATATTCCATTGTATGTATATACCACATTTTCTTTATCCATTCATCTGTTTCTGTTGTTCATGAACATTAGCACTGCTTCATATCTTGGCTACTATGAATAATGCTGCAATGAACATGGAAGCATCTCACCATGCTTTTTGCTATAGCCTGGTGGTTTTGGCCACCAGGGAGCTTTTATATTTGTCTCCAATCTTTACTTTTTACTCTCTAAAATATAAGTTATATAAGGTAGGTTTCTTTTCTGTCTTATTCACTACTGAATCATCAGCATCTAGAATACAGCCTGAAAATAAAAGATATTCAATAAATATTTATTGTTGGACTATATGGTGATACTACTTTAGGGTTTACATGATTTCAATCGTAATCAAATAATATAGCTACCTAGCCAGTTTCTACTTACAGCTGATATTTATAGTGTCAGCCACTTTGATCCTACAGCCTGGAAACTGGATGTTCCCCAAACTGTGTTTTTTAAGTTTCCAAATTAGAATTCCAGGAATGACTGATCTTGGCAAGTGATTTTTCCACTATAGATGGAGAAAGGTCATGTGGGTGTGTGCCTTGATATCTATTTCCGGTTTGGCCCACTTAATAGAGTCCCTGCACCTATTGAACAAAAATGCTACTCTGTTATTTCTGGAGGGATGGCCCGATAAATTTCCACTCTGTGGCAAGGTTGGGATGAAGATATGCTTCTGGCTTTTAAAGTTGGAATTTAGAAGGTACTTTCCTAATAAAACAATGTTGTATATTGTTTTTAATTAAAATTTAATGCAACAAACATTTACTAGACATATATTCTGTTTCGGATTCTGTGCTCAGCCCTGGGAATTAATGGTAAGCAAGAAAATTATTTCTTTCAAGGAATTCACAGTTTCATCATAGATACAAACAACAAAATGTTGGTGAGACCTTCCACGTTCTGTGCTAGCACTGAAGAGCGATCAATCATATCTGCTTTGCATATCAAGAGAGTCAAGAAAGGTTTATAGAGGAGATAATGTTAAAGCTGAGTTTAGAAGGATAAGTAGAGATTTTCCAGGCAAATAAGTAGAAAAAGGAATTATAGATAGAAGGAACAGCCTACACATGGCATAAATGCATAAAATGGATATATGAAACAACATAATTTATTTCAAAAACTGAAGAAGCATGAGGCTGAAGGTGGGCAAGAGTCAGCTTATGAAAGGCCGTGAATACCATTTTAAGAGAAAAAATTTCATGCTTTCATCAATGGGAAGCCAGTGAAGGTACCTGGACAGGGAAGTGGTGGTTTATTCTAATCATTCTGGCAGCAGAATGAAACGCTGAAGGCCTGAACTGGATGAAAAGGAGAGATAGCAATGACACATGTAATGGAGATTGAAGCTGTAGGATTTAGTGGTGAGTTATTAGACATCACATCTTAGGAAAATTAAAGGAGAGAGATAAGTGCAGATTGCAATTCACTGCACTGAGAAATCCAGAAGAAGAGGTCTTTTAGTTTGGTGGAAAGAGAGTTGGAATGGAGAGAAAATGGAAGCAGAGAGAGAGAGTTCAACTTGGGGTTTGTTAATGTTGAATTGCCTGTAGAATATTCAGGTGGTGAACCCCAGTAGGCAGTTATAAATACAAGTTTGAAGCTCAAGTAAGATAAATTATGGGATGTGAATTTCTTTCTGTTCAATTGTTCAAAATGTCAATAAAACGTCCAGAAATGAAAAAAGTGTGGAGCCAAGATTGGATCATAAATCACATTGAGTAGAATCTTTAGTTTTATAGGCTTCAATTTCCCTAAATATGCTTCATTTTATATGGGCAAAACCTGATCCAACATCCAAGGCTGTAAAGTGGATATTATTAGTTCATAATGCCAACATTTTAAAGGGAAAAGGGATACTCTGTGTGTGTGGTTTTTTTTTGTGTGTGTGTGTGTGTGTGTGTGTATGCATGTGTTCAGAATCCTCTTTAAAATTTTAACAGTTGTTTTTACTCATATCTGATGAAAGTAAGGAAGAAAAGAATATTAATTCCTTTTATTTGTCTAGTTCTTTATGATACTCAAATGTCTTTTACACTCATTATCCACTGAATTTTTACAACAGTCTTGTTGAGTTACACAGAGCGGAGATTGCTGTCAGTATTTCATATGGGAGAAAATTGAGGTTTAAAGAAGCTATGTGACTTTCCCAGAGTTAGCAAATAATATCATGCCTCTCTTACAGTAACCAACCATCCCAGTCTATCTGGGACCAATAGAATTTTCAGAATACAGAACTTTCAGTTATAAAAGTAGAATAGTTCAGAACAATCCAGTATGAATTGATTGCCATAATATCCTTCACCAAATAGACTCAAATTCAAATCTAATCTCTGGTTTATAACTTACTAGGGATTTAATCTCAGGTAAGTTTTTCAACCTTTCTCAGATTTTATTTGATCAGGTAATAAAATTAGAATAATGTCTTTCTCACAATGTTATGATAGATTAAAAAGATGATGGTTGTAAAGGTAGGGATCATGGAAGCTGGCCTAGACTAGGCACTCAATAATTAGAGGTTCCCTTTCTCTTATCAATGAACTGCTACTTTTCACTCCCTATCACGCTATCTCAAGCAAGCTTGCTCACCTTGGGCATAGTTTCCTATTACCTAGAAACATCATGAAACATCTCCAGACTAGACTTTGTGAGAAAGTCTCTTATTGCTTTGGAATTAAGAAATTACATATGCCTTGACACTGGCTGGGACCACATATAGTCTGCTGCTGGGGAGTGTGCTGTTCTTCTTTAGAACATATGAGAGTCCATTCATTGTTTCTACCAAGTGGGTAGCAGTATGTTTACACAGCATACGAATGGATTTTCCAACCTTGTCTGCTGCTGCTTTTCAGGGCCCGCAGGACAAATAAGGGGATCTGAAAACATGGGAGAATGAGCTGAATCCAAAAGTATGGGGATACAGCAAGCAATTCTGGCCTTTCGCTACTGTTTCCCAAAAGGCACTGGCTTGCATCTCCAGCCTTCCCTATCATTTATTGTTCCCCTACCCTTACATCTGGTAGTTTCTTTAACTATTTTCCTTCCCCCTCAAATGTTCTCATATTCTCTCTACTCCCTCATTTATTCTCTCTTCGACCCAGCCCGATTCAGTCTTCTAGACTTAAGTCAGACTCTGCTTTCTCAAGGAAATCTAATCCACACTCCGGTGTTGCTTACATCTTCCCCTGCTCAATGAAACTTTGAACACATCATCATAACTGTAGAGGTACGTGTTAACAGCTTTCCCCTGTTAGTGATATCTTCTCAATGCAATTTTTGTAACCAGGGATGGTTCTTACCTTCTGTATTCACCCCAACACCTGGCACTAAGCAGATTTAACAATAGAGATTTGTAGGTTAATTGACCAAGGCCACTGCATAAATCTCTTCCCTGTGCCCACACCATGTATACTTTACTCACCCAAGAAGCCCTTATACTAAGTGAATTGGTCTGTTTCACTTATGCTCTCTCTCATTGCCCTAGACTTAGGCTAGAAATTCTTGTCTTTAGGGCATGGTCTGCACATATGCTATATATGTTCCAAAATGCTCTCCTGCTCTTCCTAAACTTGCTTCTTATTCTATGAAGCCCTCTTGTTTTATTCAGGAGGACTAGAACAATCACACAAGCACATCCTTAGATCTGGGAAACATTAAAATGACCTTATGTGGGAGACATAATATTTTCTGCTTAAAACACTGGAGTCAAATAAACCCGAGTTAAATCCCAGATTAGCCTTATTGGATATGTCGACTTAGCAAAGTTCTTAATCTTTCTAAGTCCCATTTATCTCCTCTGTAAATTAGGGATAACAGTAACATCCTAATAGGGTTATTGAGAATTGAGTTTTTACGTGCTAAGCACTTACTATAGTGCCTCATTTATAGTATCTGATTAATACAATGTGAGATACTATTTTTATTTATATTAATATTTAAATGGCTTATAGTCACATCTTGACTATGTAATAAGCTTAGATAAACATGATAAATTATAGAGCACAGAGTATTGGGTACCTATTAAAGATGAAAGGAGCTCGGGGTAGAAGGAAAAGAAGAATGGAAAAGTTACCCGAGGCAGGAAAAAAGACCTAAGTACTTGTGTGTCTGCATCCATCATCAGCTAGCTCTCAGAGTGAGACTAAAGTACCACTCACACAAAGAGGCTGAAAGGGAGTGACATAAAACACTGTTTGACAATAGATACTTGGCACTCCAGTTCTTCAGCTGGATTGCAGTATGCCATAAAGGAGGCTTTGTTTCCTTTGGTTCTATCAGTCTAGTAGTAAAGAAGCAACCTTAATTAATACAGGGAGATGGTTAATTTGAAGGAATCAGTTTTCATGGCCTCATGCTACTCAGGTTATCCCACTTAATGTAGTACCTGAAACTTTTGCTACCCATCTTCTGCCACCTACATCAAGTCCCATCTTTTGGTTTCCATCATGAGAAAACTTCTGTTAGTTTCTTCGTCAGGACAACAAAAGATTATTGTGCAACTACTACATGCCAGAATTATATGCTTGTACTTGAATTTTAACTAGAATTAGAACTGTGAAAAAGAGAGATATGGACTCTGCTTTCATAGAGTTTACCTTCAGGTAGAAGATGAAGAAATGAAAATGAAAAATTGTAGGCAAGTGAGTTAAATGCTGTCAGCATGGAAGTATGGGTGCTATGGGAGAAGGTAGGGGAATCATCTATCCAATGTCAGGGAGGACGAGAGGATTGAGATAAAGAGAGTCTTCTTGAAACAATTGATACTTAACTTCTGACCTAAAGGAAGAGTTACAGATTAGCCAGTGGTAAAAGACTGAGATCTGGACAGAAGAGGAGAGAGTGTTTAGGATAAGAAACTAGTGTATGTGAAGGCCTAGAGGTAAAAAAAAAAAAAAATCATGGCACATCGAAGGAATTAAAAGTATTTTCATGTGACTGGGATAAAGAGTATGAAGAGGGCAGTGTCATCAGATGGGACTTGAGAGACAAGGGTAAGATTATATAGGGACTCGTAGGCTATGTTAGGAAGTTTGGAAGCTACATTTATAATAGTAAGGCATTGACGCATTTTAAGACAATCATTAGATTTCTGTTTTAGAAATATTCCTTCTGCTATACTGTGTAGGATAAATTGGGAAAAGTCATAAGTGGAATCACAGGGACAAATCAGAAAGCTTCCAATGCAGTAATTAGGCAAGAGTCAGTGGCAATCTCAACTAAGGTGATTATTGTGGGCAAGTAAAAATAAATACGTATTTGAGAGGTATTTAGAAGATAGAATCAAAAGTGTTTGCTGATTGATTAGTTGTAAGGGATTAGAGAATGGAGTTAGGTTTCGGGCTTGAGAAATTGGTGAATGGGGATTCCATTATTTGAGGCAGAAAACACAGATAATTTGCTAAAGGGATTTATAGTAACATTTGTATTTTTACAGGGGCTTCTTATAAACACTACAAGGTGAGAATATCAGGTAATAAGGAAGATCATTGAGTGGTTGTTTTTGAGATTGATTTTTGATCCGAGGGGATTCAAGCTCCTTTCATGTCACATGCAGTGGCACCTAAAAGCCTGGACCTGTGTGTAAAGTAATAAAGCTAATCATGAATCAGACCTATGTTTCTCAAACTGCATTCAGGTGAATCATGGAAATTCTGCATAGATGCATCAGAAGCTGCTGTGTATATCAGTGAGAGGGAGGCAGTAGATAAGGCCCAGCACCACCTCAGTTTCATCCAGAGGATGTATCAATTTTATATACTTCTTTTGCATGTAAGATTTTATTTGCACAATTGTTCTGCTTCTAAAGTAAAACTTTTAAAACTGCTGGATTAGAACACTTAGTCTGTAAGCATGGCGATTCATTTCACCAATAGTTTCTGAAAGCTACCATGTACCACTATGCTGAACTATGCTGTGGGAGTTTCAGTGATGAATCACTTTCAATCTTGTCCTCAAAGAGGTTTTATAAAGCACATATATGAGAAGCCATATAACGCAAGGAATAAAGGAAAAGAGTAAGTTTTATAAGAGAAATATGGCAAAAATGCTCTGGAAGTCCTGATGAGAGAGTGAGAGAAAGAGGGAGGGAAGGAATCGGGGGCGGAGAGAGAGGGAAAGCTTTAGGTAGATGGTGACAATAGAGTTGTGTCATAAATAATAGCAGACGTTGGACATGCAGAAACAGAGATTAAGGAGTAGGCATGAGATTTGAGGCACAGGGAAGAGTCTAAGTAAAGCCATGGAAGAACAAGTTTGGAGAATGTGTGGAAAGTATTGAATACTTTAGTTTAGAATGGGTAGTGTACAAGATGAGAAGGAGCAGTGTGAGGCAAGATTGAAAAGTGGTTTGGGACCAGGTTGTGAAGGCCCTTAATTGACAGGCTAAGGTCTTTGGGTGTAGAAGGCCATTGAATGCTTTTGAGCAGGACATTGATATTGACTAGAGAGATTATTTTCATCAGGTCTGATTAAACTGAGTTCATGATAAGCCCCTGATTCTTCACCTTATAAAATGGAAAAGATTAATGTGTGCACAAACCATAATGTCATCCTGCCTCTGCATACTGGTATGGTGTAATAAAAATCCTTCCCTGGAAGAAACATTTGCAATGTAGTCCCACACAAACCCAGGCATGTCATATTGATTTCCATAAAGTTGTTGCCATAGAAATGCAGAATTATTGTGTCTTTTTTTTCTAGGATTGAGTGGTAGGACATGACACAGGTAGAAAAACCTGATTTAGGAAATGAGAGAAAATAGCAACAATCTACTAGCAATTAGGAAATTTTAAAAAAACATGAAGATTTCCCTTCAGTTAGCTTTTGAAATGTCCACCAAAGTATTCCTCTAGGAATTGATCACACTGGCACAGATCCCAAAAGGGTAATTAACACACCTGCATTTCACTTAGAAAATGTGCCAAGTGTTTCTTACTGCTTGAGCCATAGAGTTCTTACTGCTTGAGAGGTATAGTTCTTACTGTTTAAGCCATATAGTTCCTGTCACCCAGGCTGGAGTGCGGTGGCACTATCTCGGCTCACTGCAACCTCTGCCTCCTGGGTTCAAGCGTTTATCCTGCCTCAGCCTCCCGAGTAGCTGGGATTACAGGCACCCACCACCACGCCCAGGTAATTTTCGTTATTTTTAGTAGAGATGGGGTTTCACCATGTTGGTCAGGCTGGTCTCAAACTTCTGACATCAAGTGAACCACCTACCTCAGCCCCTCAAAGTGCTGGGATTAGAGGCGTGGCCCACCATGCCCGGATGAGCCATATAGTTCTAATTGAGTCTTCTTGGGCTGGCTTGAGATTTACTTTGATATACATAATAAATTACTATACAGGTAAAATTTATGAAGAGTATCTTTTTATACAAATTTCCAGCCATTGCACAGTCCTCTTTTTTCTGAATGTGCAAACTCAGAGTTTCACTTAATGCAAACATGAGTGTGTGAGAACTTGCTCATTGTAAGTTGGGGATAACAAGAGGCTCTGTGATTCTCTAATGTAATGCTGCTTTGTTGTGGTTGTCTAGTGTATTCCTGCTTTGTTGTGGTGTCTTCTGGGCACCTGGGCCCAGTCCCTTCTCTTTGATAGTTAACCTTTTTTAAATTTTTTTCTAATTTTTTTAAAGAAAATTGATGCCATTGGCTATAAGCTTATTCATTGACCTAGCTTTCAATGAATGCTCACTTTTTAAATTACCCTAGCACTTTCCCTTTCTCTTCTATCTCTATTCCTCCTCTTTCAGGATAATCTATTGAGCTGAATCTTTAATCACATCCCATACTTGATTCTACCCCTCTCCTTAACACAAACCTCTTGGCCTCTACTCTCTGCACATGCTCTGTTACTCAATATCCTGAAAAAAATTCACTGTTCTTACTTCCCTCTTCCCTCTTGCTAGCTCCCTTCATTATTTTTAGATCTCTATAGAGGTATAATGAATATACAAATAATTGCACATATTTAAATGTATACAATTTGATAATTTGAAACATATTCATACACCTGTGATACCATCACCACAATCAGTGTATTAAATACATTCATTACCTCCAAATATTTTCTTGTGCTCCTTTGCTTGTTTGCTGTCTTCATTCTTTCATTGCCAAAATACTTATTATTTCCATTTACTCACTCCTTCAAAACACTTATTGCTTCCATTTTCTCAATGCCCACATAATAATCTTAACTAATAGTTAGTGAATGCTTTACATAATTTAACTTATCTTCACAATAAGTCCATGGGATAGGTACTATTTATTAGTACCTTATTGAAATGATTTTGCTCTGTGTTCCTACCCAAATCTCATGTTGAATTGTAATTCCCACATGTTGAAGGAGTTGCCTAGTGTGAGGCGACTTTATGGGGTCATACTTCCTCCTTGCTGTTCTCATGATAGAGTTCTCACGAGATCTGGTTGTTCGTAAGTGTGTAGTGCTTCTCCGTTCATTCTCTCTCTCCCCTGCTCTGCCATGGTAAAGATGTACTTGCTTCCTCTTCGCCTTTTGCCATGATGTAAGTTTCCTGAGGCCTCCCAGCCATGCTTCCTTTTCAGCCTACAGAACAGTGAGTCAATTAAACCTCTTTTGTCAATAAATTATCCAGTCTCAGGTAGTTCTGTATAGCAGTGTGAGAACAGACTAATACACCTATAAGTTTTATAAATGAAGAAACATAGTCATGAAGAGGTCAAGCAACTTTTTCAAAGTCACACAAACAGTAAGCAGTAGAACCAGGATTACAATCCAAGCAGTCTGGCTCCAGAGTTGATGCTCTTTACAACTATGCTGTACTGTCTCCCAGTGGTGTCTATTTAGTGCATTTGTATCCGTTATTTCCCTGTGGCACCACACTATTTGGATTTTCCTTTTACTTTTATTATTGTTCTTCCTTGATATTTTATGTAAGTTCCACTTTCTATTTCCCTACCTTCAGTTTAAAACATGGTGTCTTCAATTCTAATAATTTCCTGCTTTGAATGACATACCAACTTTCACAGTTTGATTATCATCTATGTGGATAAATCTCAAATTGCTGTCTCTTGCCTTATATAGACAAGCAAGTCTTATTGTTGCAAAGAATGTTAAGCATCATTTGTAACAACCACCGCGAACTAGGGAGATCCTGCAATTATCGCAAAAGTGCATTCCGTAAAATTGCACTAATCACTCTTCCTCCATGCCTCTAACTAACTTCCTCCTCATGACTTCCCTGTTATGGAAATGGTGACTTCATTCATCAAAAATCAAAAACTTGGAATGATTCCCCAACGTACCCTTTTTGGACTCCCTCATACTGTTAATTAGTAAATAAAATAAACACTTAAAATATTTACTGGGTATCTACTATGTACCGCCTCTGTGCTAGGCACGGTTGATATAATCACTGACAAGTTTCCTGCCTTCATAAAACTTAAAATCATTTTAACATATCTTGCCTCACTTCTTACTGAAACCCATTTCCAAGCCAAAATAATTGTAAAGCTAGATGTATTCTATACCTTCAAAACTGATAGTAATTAGTACTGTCATTTATGTAGGTTAGAGGGAGCAGAAGTAAAGTTATTGGGTGTAAACGATTGGGAAGACAGGTTTTGTCAAGGAATGTAGATTAATTTTTTAACATAGATACTTTACAGTGGAATAATTTTGAACTAGTGAACATGCTTACTGTAAGTATGTAAGCACTGACTAGATTCATTCATTCATGTAACCGATATTGTATGCCTACTGTTTACCAAGCTCTGTGTTAGACTGTGGTTATACACGAGTGAATATGATAAAAAGTTCTTGTGTTCATGGAGCTTATCTTTGCGAAAAGGTGACCTTGTTTTAGTCAGGGAAGTAGTAAATATGATTCTAGCACTTATTGGAAGACCGGACTAGATAATGCTAAACTCCATTCTAACTATAATAGTTTATAATTCTGACATCTCTCTGTCCCTAGTTACTTCTCCTTACCACATATACTCTGAATTACCACCAGAAAATGTTTCTCAATACAACCTTGATAATATCACTTTCTAAATCAAGTGACTCTGATAACTTTCTGCTGACCAAAAAAAAAAAAAAAAAAAAAAAAAAAAAAAAAAAAAAAATACAGTTTAGGCTGTCCATAAAGGCTGTCAGTTATTTCATACCACTTTCTTTTCCACCCTTTCTTTTATTATTATCCTCTAAAAACTCTAAATTTTAGCAAGGTGGCCCATTTCTTGCCTGTCAAATGCACCTTGAGAAGACTGCAACACATAAATAGGTCCATTCGTCTTTCATTAATTCAATTAATCCATTACTTTACAAATATTAATAGAGCACTGAATTGCATACGATCATTGATCTATATACCAGAATTGTGAACAAAATTAACAAAACCCTGTCTTAGTCTGTTTGGTGTTGCTTAACAGAGTACTTGAGTTTGGGTAATTTATAAAGAAAAAATAATATTTAGATCATGGTCTTCAGGCTGGGAAGTTCAAGAAACATAGGATTGGCATCCACTTGGCCTCTGGTGAGGGCATTCATGCACCATAAAATTATGGTGGAAAGTCAAAGAGAAGCAGGCATGTAGGAAGAGCAAAACCTGAAAAACATCCTGGCTTTGCCACAACCCAATGTCATAAGATCTAATCCACCCCGAGAGGATTAATTTAGGATCATCAGAGCAAGAACGAACTTACTGCTGTGAGAATAGTACTAAGCCATTTATGTGATATCTGGCCCTGTGACCCAAACGCTTGCCATTAAGCCCCACTCCTTACAGGTTCAACCTCCCAATGTTGCCACACTGAGAATTAAGTTTTCAACATGAGTTTTGGTGGGGATCAACCATATTGAAACCATAGCAACCGCTATTCCTCAAGTAATTTATATTATAGTGGGGCATACATATTACACAGCTTCTTGCCATGCCTTCTGGTCCCTTCTTTACTATAAGACTCCCCAGCTGGCTACAGAATAGTGTGCTCATATGGACTAAGATGGGGTTACACAAAAAGGAAGCAACAGCAGTTTTAAATAGGAAGAAACTGTGACATAAAATACATATTCTTTTCTATTGCATAAACCTGTCTTAGTTATTTAGGGAATGAAGAGGGTCAATACGCTGTCTTATGTGGTTTATGTTTATCAGCCTCCAACAAAAGGCCAGGAAAGAACTTTTAAAATATAAACATAGGGCTATCATTCTTATTTGATGGAACCTGAGATAGGTAACATGTGCTCTTTTTCTAGCTGTGCAACTTATGGAAAAACAATGATGCTCATGACTTGAGTCATTCCGAGGAAAGTTATGAGACTGGTTATATTCTGTTTTCAACAGCCTCTGCTTTCCCCTTCCTGCTCTGGTTTATTTGTCCTGGATTGTAAAATAACCTTAGAGATGGTTCAAGATGACTTACTAGATGCAGGTTGGATGCACCTTTTCCATGGAGAGAACCCAAAACATTGAATAAACCTCCATACTTCAAACAGAACTTTTGAGACAAATAACTAAAATTCACTAGAGAGGCAACTGAAGACATGTGATTGAAGAGGAGGGAAGTGGGGCAGCCTGCATGGAGTCGCCAGGCACCAGCACTGGCCCCCGGACCTGGATCAGACAAAAGGAGGGGATGAGTGAAGGAACCTTGGGGCACCACATTCCCACTGTGGACCTTCGAGACCTAGCTACAGGAGCTTCCATGACCATCATAGACCTCTAGACTCGTAAGGGGAGCTTCCTGGAGAAGAGGCAGTGGTGCTGCTTGGACTCATTTGCAACCCAAAAGGCTTCAGTGTGCTGAGCAGCTGCAGCAAAATTAAACTGTGTGCACCCACACACCAAGGCTCTGCATCCTGCCCTAGGTGGCTGAACTTTCTGCTGTCTGCCAGGCTGGGAGAGAGTGGAGCCTGAGTATGCTCACACACTCAAGACAGGCACTACTGCCATTGCCACGGGACAAAGGTGCATCCAAACAACACGCCGTCTTGACTGCTGGCCCTTCCCATGACTGCTTGTCTGGCCGTTCATACTGCATGGGGGGAACCACAGCGTAGCCTCCACTGCCACACCAGAGTGGTTTGTTGGTGGCCTGTGAGCATGCTGTTCCCCTCCCTCATCACACCTAGTCCTTGAATCCTGCTGGTCTAGTCCCATTTTCTCAGAGCTCAAGCTTGACCTTGAGCTGGGGAGGAACCTCCACTTTTAGAACGCAGAGAAGACTGTGGTGCAGGTTTGTGTGGTGGCATGGAAGCTGGGCATTCCTCCCTTCATGAGACCAGATAAGGAAGATAAGGAAGACTGTGGTCTGATAACCACAATTTCTCCCCAGGAAGTCCCATGGTCTGGAACACCTAAAATGGCTCAGCAATCTGCGCACAGAGGGCTAGGGATGAGCCGATCTAGTTGGGCATGTTGATGGTGCTGGATGCCTGAGACAAAGTTTCCATGTCGAGGATGTGTGAGCTGGGTGGGCCCCTAGCCACCTGCTGGGCTAATATACCCAGGCCACTTCTTCACTGAACAGGCTCAATAGCGCAGTAGAAATGCCTCTGCCCCTCCCTAAAGGGCTGTCCCTGGGGCTTGGGAGGTGCCCCTGGACCCATGCCAAGGTGAGCACTTGCATCTACCTTGGAGAGTTTGGTCGTTGGCTTGCCCTACCTAGTGCTGCACAGCTTTGCCCCCTCCAGCTGCCTTGGTGGCAGAATACGACACAAAACCCCTGAAAGATCCATGCCCTGCCCATCACCAGGGACATCCCAATAATTTTCCTGACCAACAACGGCTAAGTAAAAATTCCACTGTCATCACCACAACTGCCTCTGTCCTGCAAACAACACCTACTGGCTGGGAGGTCAACCTGCACAGCCCTTCACAATGTCTGCTCACGTCGTTACCTAGAGCATAGCCAGCTCTTACTCACAAGTGTCACCTATTGGCCATTAGGGTGAACTACATAACCAAATGTAATTTTTGGTGTCAGAAGTGCACAGTGTTAGGGAATGAGGTAAGCCTCCTGAAACCTTCAGCCCTCCATCCCTGCAGGTGATGGTGAGCCTGACCACAAGCACACCACACCACTGCTACAACATACACACAATTTATATTTGATAAAACCAGTACACTAAGCCCAAGTATAACCAAGGGATTCATACAGGGCCCCGGCCGCCTAAAAACACATAGAAGCAAAGCCAAAGGAATCTACCCAGCACAAACAATAGGTATGCCCTCAAGAGAAGATAATAATCCCACCAAAATGATAGCAAATTCAAAAACAGGAGGCTTCAACGTATGAGAAGAAACCAGCAACAGAATTCCAGCACCATGAAGAAAGAGAATGCTGTAATAACCCCCAAAGCACTGCAGTAGTTCTCTAACAATAGAGCCTAATCAAAATGGAAACTTTGAAATGACACATAAAATATTAAAATATGGATTGTAAGTTAAATGATATACAAAATAAAGTTGAAAAGCATTACAAAGAAGCCAGAAAAACAATGTAGGAGGTGAAAGATGAAGCAGACATATTAAAGAAAACCACACGGAACTTCTAAAAATGAAGAATGCAGTGAGGAAATTTCAAAACACGTTGAAAACCTTAAGAGTAAACCAGACTGAGTAGAAGAAAAAATTTCAGAGCTCAAAGATGACTTTTGAATTAATCTAGTCGAATAAAATTTTTAAAAAATAAAAAATAAACAAAGTCTTCAAGATATATGGGATTATGTAAAGCAACCAAACCTATGATTTACAGGCATTCCAGAAAAAGAAGAAGAAAAGGTAAGCAATTTGGAAAACATATTTGAGGGAATAATTCAGGAAAATTTCCCTAATTTTGATAGAGAAGTAGACACCCAGATATAGGAAGTATAGCAAACACCTGTAGAATACCATACAAGACAAAAATCACCAAGGCATATGCTCATCAGACTATCCAAGTTTAATACTAAAGAAAAAATCTTAAAGGCAGCTAGAGAAAAGGACCAAGTTACGTATAAAGAAAATCTACTCAGACTAACAACAAACTTCTTAGCAGAAATTTTAAAAACCAAAAGAGATTGGGAATCTATTTTTAGTCATTTAAAAAAAATCCAATAATTTTATAGCCTGTCAAATGAAGCTTAATAAATGAAGGAGAAATAAGACCATTTCCAGACAAGAAAATTCTGGGAAATTTGTCACCACCAGATTGAATCTAAAATAAATGTTCAAAAGAGTTCTAAAGATGGAAATGAAAGAACAATATTTGCTACCATGAGAGCAAATATAAATACAAAGTTTATAGGTCTTATAATCAATTACCTGATTGAGACTACAAAGTGACTAGCTAACAACACTACAAAAGTAGCAAAACCTTACATACCAATATTAACCTTGAATACAAATGAAGAAAACACTCCACATAAAGGTCATAGAGTGGCAAATCATACTGAAAAAGCAAACAAACAAAACAACAACAACAGAAAAAACAAGACCCATCCTTTTGCTGTCTTCAAAAGACTCATCTCACATGTTAAAGGCACCCATAGGCTCAAATTAAAGGGAAGGAGAAGAATGTATCATGTGAGTGAGAAACAAAAATCAGAAAGGGTTACTATTCTTGTATCAGACAAAACCAATTTTAAACCAATAACAGTAAAAAAAAAAAAAAAAAAAAAAAGGCAAAGAAGGGCATTTTATAATGACGAAGGGTTCAATTCAACAAGAAAATTTGACTATTCAAATCCATAAGCACCCAACTCTGGGACACTCTGGTTTATAACACAAATATTACTATATCTAAGAAAAGAGATAGGTAGCCACACAATAATAGTAGGGGCCTTCCAAAATGTCACTGACAACATTAGATCATTGAGGCAGAAAACTTATAAAGAAACTCTACACTTAAATTGGACTCTTGACTAAATACACCTTATAGACATCACAAAACATTGCATCAAATAACCAAAAATATACATTTTTTTTTCCTATCTGCACATGCAACATTCTCTAAAATCAAACACAAGTTTGGTCACAAAGACTTTCTTAGTCATAAATTCTCAGTAAATTCAAAAAAAATGAAATCATATCAGGCACCTTCTTGGATGACAATGGAATACAATTAGAAATCAACGGCTGAGCGCGGTGTCTCATGCCTGTAATCTCAGCACTTTGAGAGGCTGAGGTGGGTGGATCACCTGAGGTCAGGAGTTCAAGACCAGCCTGACCAACATGGTAAAACGCCATCTCTACAAAATATACATTAAAAAATTAGCTGGGCATGTTGGCTCATGCCTGTAATCTCAACTACTCGGGAAGCTGAGGCAAGAGAATCACTTGAACTGGGAGGTGGAGGTTGCCGTGAGCCGAGATTGCATCACCGCACTCCAGCCTGGTCGACAACAGAGAAAACTCCATCTCAAGAAAAAATAAAGTTACAAATCAACAGAAAGAGCAACTTTCAAATCTACATAAGTACATGGAAACTAAATATTTTGCCCCTGAATGACTTTTGGGTAAACGACAAAATTAAGGCAGAAATAAAAAGAAAGAAACAAATTAAAAGAGAGACACAATATACCAAAACCTCCGAGAGACAGCAAAGGAAAGTATATAACGCTATAGGGCTACACAAAATAGGAAGATATCAAATAAACAACCTAATGTCATACCTAAAGGAACTAGAAAAGCAAGAGTAAACCAGGGCAATAATAGGGTGGAATAAAAACATGCATCATTTGTTCCTGCAGAAACATCAAATTTTAACAACTATCTGCACATAGAGAAGCATCGTCACAAGAACCAAGGATCAGATAAACAATCACAGTACTTTGTGTTAACTTCACATCGCTGAAAGAGGAATTGAAGAGAGTCGGAGAGACAGTCTTGGATCACTGACACTGCCTCTCCCCTATCCCCCTGTGGGCCAAAGTGCTCTTGGGTCCTAGGTAAACATGAAAAGAAGTCTAGGATCCTATGACTGCAATTCCTAGGCAACTCCTAGTTCTGGCATGTGACCTAGGGAGACACCAGGCAGGGCAGCTAAAGGAGTGCTTACATGACCTCTCCCCCAGCTCCAGAAATTGCAGCTCACAGCAATAAAAGTGCCTTCTTCCTTAGGTTTAAGGAGAGGAGAGGGAAGAGTAAAGAGGAATATGTCTTGCATATTGGGGACCAGCTCATCCACAGTAGTATAGGGCACCAGACAGAGCTGGGAAACACCCATTCCAGGTCCTAGCTCATGGACAACTTTTCTAGACAACCTCTGGACCAAAAAGGAACCTGTTTCTTTGAAGGGGAGGATCCATTCCTGGCAGGATTACTCACCTGCTGGCTAAAGAGCCCTCGGGCCTTGAGTAACTACCAGTGATAAATGGGTAGCATGCAGTGGGCCTCTGATTTTGAGATGTACTGACTACAGGTGTGACCCAGCACATGCTTGGCTATGGTGGCTACTGTAAAAGATTCCTTCTGTTTGAGAAAAGTAGAGGAAAAAGTAAAGGGGAGTTTGTCTTGCACCTTAGGTACCAGTTCAGCCACAATGGATAGAATAACTAGCAGGCTCATGGGGTACCCAAGTCTACGCCTAAACTATAGGACAGTATTTCTGGACCTCCCTGTGCCAGAGTAAAGCCCACTGCCCTGAAAAGTGAGTCCTAGACTTGGCAGGATTCATCACAAGCTGACTGAAAGGCCTTTGGGCTTTAAGTGAACATCAGTGGTGTTTTCACAGAACCCCTGTGGGCTGGTGGTGGTAGTGGCCACAGGGAGAGGCTCTTCTGCCTATGGAAAGGGGAGGAAAGAGTGGGAAGGACTTTGTATTGTGGTTTGAGTGCCAACTTAGTCACTGTAGAACAGAACATCAGGCAAATTTCTAAGGGTTTCGAACCCAATCCCTGACTCCCAGACAGTGTCTCTGGATGCTCCTAGGACCTGGGGGAAATCACTGCCCTGCTTTGTGGGCAGTGATTTGTGGGAAGGACACAAACCTGGCAGGCTTTGAAGCAAACTTATCATAGAGTCCTAGGGCCTTGAGTGAACGTAGGTTGTAACCAAGTACTAGTTACAGTTGGCCTTGGATGAGACCTAGTAGTCTGCTGGCTTCAGGTCTGACCTAGTATTGTCCTGGTGATGGTAGCCACAGGGGTGTTTGCATCACCACACCCCACATTGCAAGCAGCTCAGCACAATGAAAGAGACTCCATTTCTTTGTGAGAAAGCAAAGAAAAGAACAAGAATATCTTCCTGGTAATCCAGCGAATCCTTCCAGATCTTATCCAAGACCACAAGGTGGTACTTCTATGAGTCTGCAAAAATGACAGGTTTATTGGGCTTGGGGACCACATCAATTTCAATACCTGGAAAGCCTTCTCAAGAAGAGCAGGAACAAAGAAGCACAGACTGCGAAAACTACAATAAATACCTAGCTCTTCAGTGCCCAGATACTGAGAAACATCAATAAGATTCAAGGAATCATCCAGGAAAGTACTATCTAACAAAAACGAACTAAATAATACACCAGGGACAAATCCCGAAGAAACAGAGATATATGAGCTTTCAGAAAGAGAATTCAAAATAGCTGTTTTGAGGAAACTCAAATAAATTAAAGATAACACAGAGAAGAAACTCAGAATTCTACCAGATAAACCTAACAAAGAGATTGAAGTAATTGAAAATAATCAAGCAGAAATTCTACACTTGAAAAATGCAATTGATGTACTGAAGAATGTATCAGAGTATCTTAATAAAACTGATTAAGCAGAAGAAAGAATTTGTGAGCTTGAAGACAAGCTATTTGAAAATACTAAATCAGAGGAGACAAAAGAAAAAAAAAATAACCTAGTGATACATCTTAAAGAACTAGAAAAGCAAGAGTAAAGAGAACCCAAATTTAGTAGAAGAAAATAAATAATAGGTATTGGAGCAAAAATAGGCAAAATTGTAATGAAGAAAACAATAAAAAAGATCAATGAAACAGAGTCACTTGTTTGAAAAGATAAGCAAAGTTAAAAATCATTTAGCCAATCTAGTGAAAAGAAGAGGTAGAAGATCCAAATATATCAAATCAGACATAAAAAAGTAGACATTACAACTGATGTTACTGAAATTATAAGGATCATTAGTGGCCACTATGAGCATCTATATGCCAATAAATTGGAAAATCTAGAGTAAATTGATAAATTCCTAGATGAATACAACTTACCAAGATCGAACCATGAAGAAATCCAAAACCTGAACAGACCAATGACAAGTAATGAGACTGAAGCTGCAATTAGTCTCCCAGTAAATAAAAGCCTGGGACCCAATGACTTCACTGCTGAATTCTACCAAACATTTAAAAAAGAACTAATACTAACCTTACCCAAAGTATTCCGAAGAGCAAGAGAGGAGGAAATATTTTCAAACTATATTTTATGAGACCAGTATTACCCTGATGCCAAAACCAGACAAAGTCACATCAAAAAGAAAGAAAACTCTGATGAATATTCTGATGATATTCAAAAGGAAAGAATATCTCTGATGAATATTGATGCAAAACGTCTCATCAAAATACTAGCAAATCGAATTCAATAATACGTAAGAAAGATCATGCATCATGACTAAGTGGGATTTTTCCCAGGGTTGCATGGATGGTTCAACATATGTAAATCAATGTGATATATCCTATGAACATTCTGAAGGAAAAAAAAACGACATGACCATTTCAATTGATGCTGAAAAAACATTTGATAAAAGCCAATATTTCTTAATGATAAAAACACTCAAAAACTGAGTATAGAAGGAACATGCCTCAACATAATAAAAGACATATGTAAAATCCCCACAGCTAGTATCATGCTTAATGGGGAAAACCTGAAAGTCTTTCTTCTAAGATCTCTAAGAAGACAAGGATGTTCACTTTCACCACTGTTCTTTACATAATATTGGAAGTCCTAGATAGAGCAATCAAATAAGAGAAAAATATAAAATTCACTGGAAAGGAAGAAGTCAAATTATTCTTGTATGTAAATAATCTTATTATATTTGGAAAAACGTAAAGACTACAACAAAATCTATTTGAACTGATAAACAAATTTTGTAAACTTGCAAGATACAAAATCAACATACAAAAATTAGTATCATTTCTCTATGCCAACAGTGAATAATCTGAAAAAGAAACAAAAGAAGTAATTACATTGACAATAGCCAACAGTAAAATTAAATACCTAGGAATTAATGAAGAAGGAAAAGATCTCTATAACGAAAACTATGTAACACTGAAGCAAGAAATTGAAGAAGGCACCAAAAATGTAAATATATTTTGTGTTCATGGATTGGAAGAATCAATACTATTAAAATGTCCATACAACCCAAGGCAGTCTACAGATTTAATACAATCCCTATCAAAATACTAATGACATTCTTCATAGAAATAACAATTTAAAAATTCTGACACTTATATAGAATAACAAACAACCAAACAATCAGAAGAGTCAAAGTTTTCCTGAGCAAAAAGAAAAAAAAATACTATTTTTCACAGAATTAGAAAAAACAATCCTAAAATTCATACGGAAACAAAAAAGAGCCTGAATAGCCAAAGCAATTTTAAGCAGAAAGAACAAAGCTGGAGGCATCACATTAGCTGACTTCAGTCAATACTACAAGCCTATTGTTACCAAAATAACATGGTACTGGTACAAAAATAGACACATAGATCAATGGAACAGATTAGAGAATCCAGAAATAAAGTCACACACCTACAACCAACAGATCTTTGACAAAGCTGATAAAAATAAGCAATGGGCCGGATGTGGTGACTCACCCTGCAATCCAGCACTTTGGGAGGCTGAGGTGGGTGGATCATCTGAGGTCAGGAGTTTGAGACCAGCCTGGCCAACATGGAAAAACAGTCTCCTAAAAACACAAAAATTAGCTAGAGATGGTGGCAGCCACCAATAATTCCAGCTACTCAGAAGGCTGAGGAAGGAGAATCACTTGAACCTGGGAGGCGGAGGTTGCAGTGAGCCTAGATCACGCCACCGCATTCCAGCCTGGGCCAAATAGTGAAACTTGGTCTCAAAAAAAAAACAAAACAAAACAGACAAACAAACAGAAAATGAAAACAAGCAAGAATCATTTTATTCAATAAATGGTGCTGAGCAAGCTGGCTAGCCATATGTAGAGGAATGAAGCTAACACCTGTCTCTCACCATATACAAAAATTAACACAGAATGCAAGACACACTCTTGGTGGGAATATAAATTATTTCAACCTCTATGGAAAACAGTATGGAAATTTGTTACAGAACTACAAATAGAGCTACCATTTGACCTGGCAATCCCATTTCCTGGTATTTACCAAAAGGAGTACAAATCATTTTATCAAAAAGACAATTGCACTTGCATGTTTATTGTAGCACTATTCACAGTAGCAAAGCCATGGAAGCAACCTAGGTGACTATCAAGTATGATTAGATAAAGAAAATGTGATATGTATACCCAATGGAATACTATGCAGTCTTAAAAGGAATGACAGTATGTCATTTGCTACAACACGGATGGAGCTGAAGGCCATTATCCTACATGAAATAAATCAGAAAGAGAAAATCGAATACTACATTTTCTTACTTATAAGTGGAAACTGAACAATGGATACACATGAACACAAAGATCAAAATAAGAAACACTGGAAACTCCAAAAATGGGTAGGTAGGAAGTGGTTGAGGGTCAAAAAATTATCTGTTGGGTACTATGTTCACTACTTCAGTGACAGATCCACTAAAAGCCCATACCTTACCATTATGCAATATACTCATGTAACAGACCGCACATGTGCTCCCAAACCTAAAATTTAAAGAAAGTCCCCTTAGACTTGAAGTTAGCCTCAAGTTTTTGCCCTCATTTTACATGAGTTACAGAATAAGGATGAGCAAAATTCCTCAGGATCCTTGAGGCAGCCTGCCTACCCCAGGATCCTCACTACTTCCTGGAATACCTTTTGCTCTTACAGGTCACAGTTAAAATTAATGTACATTTCTAAATCACTCTCTGTTCTATGAGAATAAAGAATCATTGTACTGCAATGCAATAAACTTTATGAACTAAAGTATGAGCTAAGGGACTTGTGTCTTGTCCCAGTGTTGCCGCTAACTAGATGTATAATTTGGACACGCTCTTTCATCTTTGTGGGTTCTCCATCTTTAAAATAAGTGGCCTGGACAAAATAATCCTTCCAGGTAATTTTCAACTTGACATTGAAGGATTATAATAAGATAGATCAGTTATTGAATCTACCTTGGCTTGGCATCAGTTTGTATCAGTTACCCATGGTGAAAAAATTCCTAAATCTGTAGGAATGATTTGCTATGTTTTTATGGATTAAGAGTTTTTTTAATTCTATTTGACGGTATGTTGGCTCTTTTGGGTAAAAATTCAGAGTATGAAGTTAATGAGGCCAAGTTGCAATGGTCATTTACCATATGGGCAAATTAGTTTTTGTTTTCTGGTCACAATCTTTACCCTATTAGTCTTCCCTTCTTTCCTCCAGCCATTTCAAAGATAAAAGTTTCAAGGCAAGACTCAGCATGAATGTCCACGGATTAGTACTGATCATTCTCAAGACTGGGAAAAGCACTCCTGTGACATTTGAGCAGCAGCATTTTTTGGTGAATGAGGGTAGCATAATCATAATTAATAGAGGCCACCATGATTTCTGGAGGTGACTCTCTGTCTTATATCAGATTTTAAATACATGACAAGAACAGTCAGTTAAATATCAGCCAGAGAAATGACTGAAATGCCTCTGCCTTGTTCATTGGAGGTAATACCTCTTACAACTATGGGCCAAATTAAGGTCAAGAAAAGTAAAGACAAGAGAACTATTTATGGCAAAAGCCATCTGGGTTTTGTTTCTAGTTTCGAGCACAAAACATAATATTCCCAGGCATTTGGAATGGGTCTGCCAGATGCTTGGGGCTCTTTTCTTTTTTTTTTTTTTTTTTTTTTTTTTTAGGTTTTCATGTAAATAGTTGAATTGGGGTGAGGAATGGAATCTTCATTATTCTTTGCTGTGATGTGTTTGTTTGGCTAAGAGGGAAAACCTATCACAAGTTGGATACAGCCTCATCTTCAGTGACATTACAGTACAAACAAATGATTCTCAAGTGTGACCAGTGTAGCTGACTGAAGTCATCAGAGCCTCATTATGACTGTCGCTTACTTCTTAGCCTTGGAAAAGATGCCTTGTCTGGGATACACTATACAGCTAAAGCTTAGATATGAGTAGTGGTAGTTCAAGAAGTTGAGTGTTCAAACAAAGGCTCATCCAAAGCATGAGCATTGGAAAGAAAGAGTGGGAGAAGCAAATGAGGGTTAATAAAGACATCAGAGCAACAGCAGGTACCGCAAGGGAGTAGAAAAACTAAGTCTAGGAATATCATAAAGGGTATACCTGTTCAACATGGAAAATGTGGATAGATGGCCTATAAGTTCAGGAAGTAAAGAGATTAGAAATCAAGTATATGCAGGTTTGAATCTTGGCCCTCTCACTTACTGATTACATAAGCTTCGGGAGGTCACTTAACTGTACTGAAGTTGTTTCCTCATCTTTGAAATGGGGATAGTAATAGTAATAATCTCACAAATGTTAGTCCCTTCTTGTTTCAACTCCAAATGTTTAGAATTTTAAGCAGCTTTTTTTCCCAAATTTCCTCCCTCCTTCTCTAGGCCTATAATGGAGATCACACTACACACATACCAGACATAAACATTTAAGATAGGGAGCACATGAACGAACTCTTATTCCAATTGAGCTGTACAAGATATCTGCTCCTTTTTCCTAAGAGCAGGATTCAATGGGAGGCAGAAAGTGAGAGAAGGGGACATACTTATAGACCAGTAATTAAACACAAGCACTGTAACAGATTATTTATGTATATTAGTTCATCAAGACCCTAAGCTTTACTAAGTAAACGATATAATGTCTGTGCTAAAGACTAGAAAGTGGAGGTTCAGATGATTAATTTTCCTAAATCCAATGAGCTAGAGAGCTAGAGAATGTCAGCAATGAGATTAATACCCAGGCCTGGGTGACTTCCAGTCCTGAGCTCTTTTCATACAATTCAGTGGATCCTGAAAACAAACTTGTGAGGTACGAAAGTGAAGATTATTATTTTCTTTTTTCTGCTTCTATTTTTGGGGGGAGGAAAATGAAACCCAGAGAAGTTTACTGACTGGCTGTATTGTATGTCAAAATCAAAACTAGAATCTTGGGTGCTTCTTTCTATTGTTCACCTTCTTTACATTAATTGACTCCCCTTCCCATTATATGGGCAATGTTCGCAAAGCATCAAGCATAGAACACATGGCTCTGCTCCTCATGATGGGTGTTCAAACAGATGTCAGGGTGAACATCTTGTGGAGGGTGATAAAATTACATCAAGCTGAAAAAATGCTCTTAGAAATCCCTATCTTAAGACTTTGAGCTGTGATTATTTACCTTTTGAAAGTAATGCACTTCTACAACCATATGATCAAAGCGGTGGATTCTCCCTAGATAAAATACACAAGTACAGCATTCTACAAATTATTTCAGGTTTTGGGTTTTTTTTTTTTTTTTTTTTTTTTTTAGATTAGCTCGACCTCAGTCTGTCAGGCTGGCTGGAGTGCAGAGCCACTATCTCGGCTCACTGCAAATTCTGTCTCCCAGGCTCATACAATCCTCCCACTTCAGCCTCCCAAGTAGCTGGGACTACAGGTGAATGCCACCATGCTCACCTAATTTTAATTTTTGTTTTTAATTGAGACGGGGCTTCACTATGTTGCCCAGGCTGGTCTTTAACTCCTGAGCTCAAGCAATCCACCTACTTCAGCCTCCCAAAGTGTTGGGGTTACAGGCATGAGCCACAGCACCCAGGCGACTTCATTTTTTGTTTGTTTGTTTGTTTTTCTGAGATGGAGTGTGGCTCTGTCGCCCAGGCTGGAGTGCAGTGGCACAATCTCGGCTCACTGCAAGCTCTGCCTCCCAGGATCACACCATTCTCCTGCCTCAGTCTCCCAAGTAGCTGGGACTACAGGCACCCACTGCCACGTCCGGCTAATTTTTTTTTTTTTTTTTTTT
>NW_012108597.1:112420-114767 GCF_000951045.1 Mandrillus leucophaeus
TTTAATTTAATGAATTTAATTAAATTTATTTAATTTAATGAATTTAATTAAATTTATTTAATTTAATGAATTTAATTAAATTTATTTAATTTAATTTTTAAAAATTAAATGAAATAGATGTTGGCATGGATGCGGTGAACAGAGAGCACTTCTGTACTCCTGGCAGGAATGTAAACTAGTACAACCACTATGGAAAACTGAATATTCTTTAAAAAACTAAAAGAACTACCATTTGATCCAGCAATCCCACTACTGGATATCTACCCAGAGGAAAATAAGTCATTATACAAAAATGATAACTGCATATGCATGTTTATAGCTGCACAATTTGCAATTGCAAAGATGTGGAACCAAACCAAATGCCCATCAATCAATGAGTGGATAAACAAACTGTGGTATATGTGAGATATATAGATATATATGTGGTATATGTGGTATATATTATATATATCATATATATGACTATATATGAGGTATATATGATATATATCATCTATATGAATATATATGAGATATATATATGAGAGAGAGAGATATATATATATCACATATACCACAGTTTGTTTATCCATTCATTGGTTGATGGGCATTTGGTTTGTTCCACTTCTTTACAATTGCAAATTGTGCTTCTATAATATATATGTGTGTTTATATATATATATATATAAACACATACATGCATATATATGATGGAATACTACTCAGTCATCAAAAGGAATGAATCAATGGCATTCACAGTGACCTGGATGAGAGTGGAGACGATTATTGTAAATAAAGTAACTCAGGGCCAGGCGCGGTGGCTCAAGCCTGTAATCCCAGCACTTTGGGAGGCCGAGACCAGCGGATCACGAGGTCAGGAGATTGAGACCACCCCAGCTAACACGGTGAAACCCAGTCTCTACTAAAAAATACAAAAACAAACAAACAAAAAAACAAAAACAAAAAACTAGCCGGGCGAGGTAATGGGCGCCTGTAGTCCCAGCTACTTGGGAGGCTGAGGCAGGAGAATGGCTTAAACCTGGGAGGCGGAGCTTGCAGTGAGCTGAGATCTGGCCACTGCACTCCAGCCTGGGAGACAGAGCAAGACTGTCTCAAAATAAATAAATGAATAAAGTAACTCAGAAATAGAAAAGTAAATATCATATGTTCTCAGTCATAATTAGGAGCTAAACTATGAGGATGCAAAGGCATAATAATGACACAATGGACTTTTGGAGCTCAGGGGAAAAGGGTGGGAAGATCATGAGGAATAAAAGACTACAAATAGGGTGCAGTGTATACTGTTTGGGTGATGGGTGCACCAAAGTCTCACAAATCACCACTAAAAAACTTACCCATGTAGCCAAACACCACCCATTCCCCAGTAACATATGAAAAAAAAAAATTAAAAGGCAACTTCTCTCAAAGATAGATAACTATTAGCTCAGTAGTCACTTGCACTAAAATGTATTACTGTTTTACTGTTTCTTGCTTTATAATTTGCAAGCCTGACTTCTCAGATCAGATCAGTATTATACACAAGTATCAGGCAAGTTTTGGGCCCAACTATCCTATCACTAACACTATACTCTTTTACCTCATATAGAGAAATCCACTATAAAAACACAAGACTATTGGCAAATTTAATTGAAATCTTTTCAGCTTTAGAATCTTTGGGGATAATATTTTCATTGTTGTTATGAGTTAAGCTTTCCCCTCCCACTCTGTGCTACACTTATACAAAATTGCTTATAGTTGTCCACTCACACCAGGCTGTTTAACACCTCTGTGCAAAGAAGTAAGAATTCATATTACAAACTGAGGAACAATAAAAACTCATTTTATATGGAGGAAATTATTTCTTTCCTTTCAGAAGAATTCTGAGCAATTACTTCAGTTCAAATATATACTCATACTGAGCAAGTGTATTCTGCTCAGTTAGGCTGTAGGCTAATGATGTCAGGGAATACAATGATTGTTTTGAAAATGGCTCTACCCAGGAGGCACTCACAGTCCAGTAAGAACCCAGAAAATGTTCACATGTGACAGATAATTTTTAAATGAGACTTGAAACTATAAAAATTCTAGAAGATAACATTGGAAAAGCCGTTCTAGACATTGACTTAAGCAAGGATTTCATGACGAAGAACCCAAAAGCAAATGCAATAAAAGCAAAGATAATTAGCTGGGACATAATTAAACTAGAGAGTTTTGCACGGCAAAAGGAACAGTCAGCAGAGTCAACAGACAACCCACAGAGTGGGAGAAAATCACAATCTATATATCTGACAATGGACTAATATCCAGAATCTACAATGAACTCAAACAAATCAGCAGGGAAAAAAAAAAAAAAAAAAAAAAAAAAAAA
>NW_012108597.1:118137-119006 GCF_000951045.1 Mandrillus leucophaeus
TTCACTGTGTTAACCAGGATGGTCTCAATCTCCTGACCTCATGATCCGCCTGCCTCAGCCTCCCAAAGTGCTAGGATTACAGGCGTGAGCCAGGTGCCTGGCCAACGTCAGAAAGAAAGATAAGTTAAGAGAACCACAAAATGTGTTGTCCAAAACAACTTGCTGACTTACGAAGCTATCTTGGAGTCATTTTGCCCTAAGTGATCTTCCTTTCCCCCAATCACCTAAAATTTTTAGCATCCTCACTTAGATAGTTTAGCATTGGTGAAACATTGTGTAGAAGTTTCAGGTCTTAGATTTAAGTCCTTAATCCATCTTGAGTTGATTTTTATATAAGGTGAGAGAAGAGGATTCAGTTTCATTCTCCTACATGTGGCTAGTCAATTATCCTAGCACCATTTGTTGCAAAGGGTGTCTTTTCCCCAGTTTTATGTTTCTCAAAGATCAGTTGGTTGTAAGTATTTAGGTTTATTTCTGGGTTCTCTATTCCAGTCCATTGGTCTATGTGCCTATTTTTATGCCAGTGCCATGCTGTTTTGGTGACTATGGCCATATAATATAGTTTGAAATCATGTAATGTGATGCCTCCAGGTTTGTTCTTTTTGCTTAGTCTTGTTTTGACTATGCAAATGGCTAAAAATATATGAAAAAATACTCAGCATCATTAATGATAAGGGAAATGCAAATCAAAACCACAATGCAATACCACCTTACTCTTGCAAGAATGACCACAATCAAAAATCTAAATTAATTTAATTTAACTGGTAAATCAAATATTTAATTTAATGAATTTAATTAAATTTATTTAATTTAATGAATTTAATTAAATTTATTTAATTTAATGAATTTAATTAAATTTATTTAATTTA
>NW_012108597.1:121276-132295 GCF_000951045.1 Mandrillus leucophaeus
AAAAAAAAAAAAAAAAAAAAAAAAAAAAAAAAAAAAAAAACAATCCTTTCAAAATTGGGCTAAGGACATGAATAGACAATTCTCTAAAGAAGTTGCCTTTTATAGAGTAGAATAGGCCTGATTTGGGCCTACCAGGTGATACTACACTGGTAGTATTTATGAAAAGAGCAAGTTCACATGGATTTGAAATACAAAATATCTACAGAATTGAAAGAACTTGGTCACTAACTTTATTGGAGAGGTGAAAGAATAGAAGAGGTTGAGCATACTTAACGTTTTTGGTTTGGGTTAGTGTTGGCCATTTATTAAGATCTGCAATATAGGGGAGAAGCCAGGCTTCTTAAAGGATAGCAAAGATTACATGTGCTGTTTTGGATTTGTTGAGTTTCAAAATTCTTATGGGATTGTTAGATATAAAAATACAGTCCTGGAATTCAAGGGGGAGAGCTATACATGTAGGCTTGGGTCATAATGCCAAAAGATACAATCCCAAATATCATAACACCAAATGTTGAAATATTGACAGATTAAAATCCCTAAAACTAAATCTCTAATGTCTAAAATACTTCATGCTTAAAATCCCAAAAATCACAATCACAAGAATCATAGAATTTCAGGAAAAGCAACATCACATAGAAAGTAAATATGAATGTATTCTGTGAGAATCATGCTCTAGAAGAACAAAAGCAGCTATTTATTGTGATGCAAGACTTCAAAATAGAGTTAATAATGGTGAAAGTCAGCCATCTCTTATGGACTATGTCCATGTAATTGTCCATAATCTCTCCCTGTAATACATTTTTCATATATTGACTTTTCTTTTTCGTTTTTTTCACTATATTAAATTGACAGCATTTAAAAAAATAATTTGCTATGCCACATATTTTATCTTTGCATAATTTGCAATACTGGAAGCATACATTTTATAAAGACTTTTATCAACTTCTAATTCACGTTATGCATATGTTTGCAAATTTGACTCCATCAAAGTGTATTATCACAATGTTGACTTCGTGTGTAAGCTTCGTGCATATATGTAAAAAATGTTGAAACTTCCTCAATAAATGAAGACCCGTCCTTTTATTTCCATCTGCACTTGTGAAAGAAAACAATTTTCAAGATCTTGTCTCTTTGGGTAACTGCATGTGTGGTGGTGATCTATGTCAGTTTTTCATTGATCTCATCAAAAAACTTAGGTGAGGGGAGGGTCCAAGATGATCTAATAGTAACAGCTCCAGTCTGCAGCTCCCACCAAGAAGAACTAAAATGGCAAATGAATTCTGCATCTTCAACTGAGGTACACAGGTTCTCTCACTGGATCTGACTAGGTAGTTGCCACAACGCTAGGAGAGTAAAAAAAAGCATGGGGGAGCCAGGGCTCACCGGGAAGCTGCAAGGGGCAAAGAGAGCTCCCTCCCCCAAGCCAAGGGAGGTGGTGAGTGATTGCGCTACCCACCTGGTAAACCACACTTTTCCCATGGATCTTTGCAACCCACAGATCAGGAGGTACCCTCATGAGCCCACACCACCAAGGCCTTGGGTCCCAAGCAAAGAGTTGTGCACTCATGGTGGCCACTTTAGTGGACAACTGCTCAAACAGGCACTGAGACACAGAAGTTTTTGCATACTCCAGTTATGGAACCCTGGCAAGGCAGGAAATCCATCCATTCCCTTAAAAATGAGACTGAAGCCACGGAGCCAAGCAGCATCATTCAGCAGGCCCCACTTCCACAGAACCCTACAAGCTAAAACCCCTGGATTGTAATTCCTACTGGCCAGCACAGCAGGCTGGAAACTGCCTAAGATGATCGAGTTCCCAAAGGAGTGGTGGCCACAATCACTGTGGCTCCAGTTGGCTGTTTCCCACTGCAGGTTCCCACAAGATTGGGTGGTTTGGACTTGGAGAAATTCTCCACAGTGTGGCTATGACAGATTGTGGCCAAACTGCTTCTTTAGGTGGGACTCCAACCCATCCTTCTTCACTGGGCGGGGCCTTGCTGTGGGATTTTTAGCATCCCCAGCCAGGGGTTTGCAGACAGAACTCTGATCTTCTTAGGATGAGTCCATAGGGAGAGGGGAGGCCACAGTGTCATGGATCAGCAGTCTTAGTCTTTTCTTCCTGCCATTTCTGGAGGGTCTGAGTGCCCGGAGGAAGGGGATTTCCCCAGTGCAGCAAACCCACTCTGCCAAGGGGCAGTAAGGCTGCTTATTTAAGCAGGTCCCTGATCCCCTTCCTCCTGACTGAATGATACCTCCCAATAGCAGTCTCCAGAGACCTCATAAAGGAGCATTCTGGTTGGCATCAGGTTGGTGCCCCTCTTGGGTGGAGCTCCTATAAGAAGGAGCAGTCAGCCTCATTTTCTGTTCTGCAGCCTCCACTGGTAACACCTCTGCATGTGGGAGGGAACCAGGTAAATAGGGTCCAGAGTGGGCCCCCAGAAAACTATAGCAGCCCTACAGAAGAGGGCCCTGACTGTTAAAAGAAAAACAAACAGAAAGCAACAACAAGAACAACATCAATAAAAAAGACCCCACAAAACTCCATCCATAGGTCAACATTCTCAAAGATCAAAGGTAGATAAACCCATGAAGATGAGAAAGAATTAGTGCAAAAATGGTGAAAACTAAAAAAGCCAGAGTCCCTCCTCTCCTCCAAATGATCACAACAAATCTCCAGCAAGGGCACAGAACTTGGCTGAGGCTCAGGTGGATGAATTGACAGAAAGAAGTAGGTTTCAGAAGGTGGGTAACAATGAATTTGGCTGAGCTAAAGGAGTATGTCCTAACCCAATGAAAAGAAGATAAGAACTATAATAAAACATTGTAAGATCTGTTAACTAGAATAATCAGTTTAGAGAGGAACATAAACGATGTGATGGAGCTGAAAAACACAACATGAGAACTTCACAATTCAAACCCAACTATCAAGAGTTGATTAGACCAAACGAAGGAAAGAATATTAGAGCTTGAAGACTATCGTGTTGAAATAAGGCAGGCAAACAACATTAGAGAAAAAAATAAAAGTAATAAAAAAAACTTTGAAAAATATGGGATGTTGTAAAAAGGCCAAACCTATGACTGACTGGGGTACCTGAAAGAGGTGGAGAGAATGGAACCAAGCTGGAAAACAAACTTCAGAATATCATTCAGAACTTCCCCAACCTAGCAAGACAGGCCAACATTCAAATTCAGGAAATCCAGAGGACTCCAATAAGATACTCCATGAGAAGAACAACTCCAAGTCAAATAACCGTCAAATTATTCAAGGTCAAAATGAAGGAAAAAATGTTAACGGCAATCAGAGAGAAAGGTCAGGTCACCTATAAAGAGAAGCCCCTCAGACTAACAGCAGACATCTCAGTAGAAATCCTACAAGCCAGGAGAGATTGGGGGCCAATATTCAACATTCTTAAATAAAATAATTTTGAACCCAGAATTTCATATCTGGCCAAACTAAGCTTCATGAGCAAAGGATAAATAAGATCCTTTTCAGACAAGCAAATGCTGAGGGAATTCATCAACACCAGGCCTGTCTTGCAAGAGCTCATGAAGAAAGCACTAAATAAGGAAAGGAAAAACAACTACCAGTAACTACAAAAACACACTGAAGTACACGGACCAATGACACTATGAAGTGACTACATAAACAAGTCTGCAAAATAACCAGGTAGCATCATAATGACAGGATCAAATTCACCCATAACAATATTAACCTTAAATTTAAATGGGCTAAATGCCCCAATAAAAAGAAACAGAATGGAAATCTGGACACAGTGTCAAGACCCATTGGTATGCTGTATTAAAGAGACCTATCTTATGTGCAAAGAAACACATAGACATAAAAAAAAGGGATATAGGAGAATTTGCCAAGCAAATGGAAAATAGAAAAAACATAGGGGTTGCAATCCTAGTTTTTGGGAAAAAAAAAAACAGACTTTAAACCAACAAAGATTTTAAAAAAGACAAAGAAGGACATCACATAATGGCCAAGGAGTCAATTCAATAAGAAGAGTTAACCATCCTAAATATATATGAACCCCATACAGGAGCACCCAGATGCATAAAACAAGTTAGAAGAGAGCTACATAGAGACTTAGACTCCCACACAATAATAGTGGAAGACTTTAACACCTCACTTTCAATATGAGACTGATCACCAAGAGGAAATTAACAAAGATATTTGGGACTTGAACTCAGCTCTGGATCAAGTGGACCTGAAAAATATCTACAAAACTCTCCACCCCAAAACAAGAGCTTATACATTCTTCTCAGTGCCACATGGCACTTAATCTATAATCAATCACATAGTTGGAAGTAAAACACACAACAAATGCAAAAGAACTGAAATAATAACAGTCTCTCAGACCATAGCACAATCAAATTAGAGCCCAAGATTAAGAAACTCACTTAAAACCACACAACTACATGAAAATTGAAACAACTTCTGAATAACTCCTGGATAAATAATGAAATTAAAAGAGAAATCAAGAAGCTGTTTGAAACCAATGAGAACAAAGAGACAACAAACCAGAATCTCTGAGACACAACTAAAGCAATGTTAAGAGGGACATTTATAGCACTAAATGCCCACATCAAAAGCTCAAAAGATTTCAAATCCACATCCTAACATAACACCTAAAGTAATAGAAGACCAAAAGCAAACAAACCCCCAAACTAGGAGAAGACAAGAAATAACTAAGCTCAGAGCAGAACTGAAGGAGATAGAGACGAAAAACCCTTCAACAAATCAGTGAATCCAGTATCTTTTTAAAAAAAAAAATTGATAAAATACATATACTGCTAGCTAGACTAATAAAGAAGGAAAGAGAGAAGAATCAAATAGACACAATAAAAAAAATGATAAAGAAGATATCACCACTGACCACACAAAAATACAAACAACCATCAGAGAATACTATAAACACCTCTGTGCACATAAACTAGAAAATCTACAAGAGAAGGATAAATTCCTGGACACATATATGCTCCCAAGACTGAACCAACAAGAATTTGAATCTCTGACTAGAAAAAGAACAAGTTCTGAAACTGAGGCAGTAGTAAATAGCCTACTAACCAAAAATTCACAGGACCAGATGGATTTACAGCTGAATTATACCAGAGGTACAAACAGGAGCTGGTACCATTTCTTCTAAAACTATTCCAAAAAATTGAAAGGGAGGGGCTCCTCCCTAACTCATCTTATGAGGCCAGCATCATCTTGATGCCAAAACGTGGCAGAGATACAACAGAAAAAGAATACTTCAGGTCAATATCCCTGATGAAAATTAGTGCAACAAATTCTCAATAAAAAACTGGCAAACTGAATCCAGCAGCACATCAAAAAGCTTATCCACCACGATCAAGCTGGCTTCATCCCCAGGATGCAAGGCTGGTTCAATATGGGCAAATCAATAAACATAATCCTTCACATAAACAGATCTAAAGACAAAAACCATATGATTTTCTCAATAGATGCAGAAGAGGCCTTTGAAATACTCAAACTTTCTTTATGTTACAAACTCTCAATAAACTAGGTATTGAAGGAACATACCTTAAAATAATAAGATACATTTATGACAAACTTACAGCCAATATTATGCTAACTGGGCATAAAATGAAAGCATTCTGTTTGAAAACCAACACAAGACAAGGATGCCCTCTCTCATCACTTCTATTCAACATACGATTGGAAGTTCTGGCCAGGGCAATCAGACAAGAGAAAGAAATGGAGTGTGTTCAAATAGGAAGAGAGGAAGTCAAAGTGTCTTTGCAGATGACATAATCCTATATCTAAAAAAAACCCATCACCTAAGCCTAAAAACTGCTTAAGCTGATAAGCAACTTCAGCAAAGTCTCAGAATGCAAAATTATTGTGCAAAAATTACAAGCATTCCTATATACCAAAAACAGACAAGCAGAAAGCCAAATCATAAATGAGCTCCCATTCACAATTGCTACAAAGAGAATGAAATACCTACAAATACAGCTAACAAGGGAAGCAAAGGACCTCTTATAGGAGAGCTACAAACTCTTATAGGAGAGCTACAAACAACTGCTCAAGGAAACCAGAGAGGACACAAACAAATGTAAAACTCTTCCATGCTCATGGAGAGGAAGAATCAGTATCATGAAAATGGCTATATTGCCTAATTTGTAGATTCCATGCTATTCCCATTAAACTACCATTAACATTTTTCACAGAAATAGAAAAAATATATTTTAGAATTCATATGGAACCCAGAAAGAGCTAGTATAGCCAAGGCAGTCCTAAGCAAAAAGAACAAAGTTGGAAGCGTCATGCTGCCTGACATCAAACTATACTACAAGGCTACAGTAACAAAAACAGCATGGTACTGGCCCAAAAACAGACACATAGACCAGTTGAACAGAATAGAGATCTCAGAAATAAGACTGCACGTCTACAGCCATCTGATCTTCAACAAACCTAATAAAAGCAATGAGGAAAGGATTCTCTGCTTAATAAATGGTGCTGGGAGAACTGACTAGCTATATGCAGAAAATTAAAATGGTACCCTTTACTTACACCTTCAAAAAGCAACTCAAGAGGGATTAAAAACCTAAATGTAAAATCCAAAACTATAAGAACCCTCAAAGAAAATCTAGGCAATACCATTCGGGACATAGGCACAGGAAAATATTTCATGATGAAATCACCAAAAGCAATTGCAACAAAAGCAAAAATGGGATCTAAGTAAACTAAAGAGCTTCTGCACAACAAATAAATAAATAAATAAATAAATAAATAAAACTATTATCAGTGCGAACAGGCCACCTAGAGAGTGTGAGAAAATTTTTGCAGTATATCCATCTGACAAAAGTCTAATGTCCAGAATCTACAAGAAACTTAAACAAATTTTCTAGAAAAAGACAAACAACCCCATTAGAAAGTGGGCAAAAAACATGAACAGACACTTCTCAAAAGAAGACATTCATGTGTGCAAAAAAAAAAAACCTATGACAAAAAGCTCAACGTCTTGGATTATTAGAGAAAGGCAAATCAAAACCACAAGGAGATACCATCTCAAGACAGTCAGAGTGATAATTATTAAAAAATCAAGAAACAACAGAAGCTGGAGAGGCTACAGAGAAATAGGAACACTTTTACACTGTTGGTGAGAACGTAAATTAGTTCATTGTAGAAGAGAGTGTGGTGATTCCTCAAAAGTCTAGAATCACACATACCATTTGAACCAGCAATCCCAGTACTGGTTATATACCTAACAGAATATAAATCATTCTATTATAGAAATACAATCACACGTATGTTCATTGCAGCACTACTCACAAGAGCAAAGACATGGAATCAACCCAGATGCTCAACAATGTTAGACTGGATAAAGAAAATGTGTTGCATATACACCTTGGAATACTATGCAGCCATATAAAAGAATAAGATCATGCACTTTGCAGGGACATGGATGGAGCTGGAAGCCATTATCTTCAGCAAACTAACAAACCAAACACCACATGCTCTCATTCATAACTGGGAGCTAAACTTTGAGAACGCATAGACACAAAGAGGGAAACAACACACACTGGGACCTCTCAGGGTCAAGGTGCAGGGGGAGGGAGAATGTTAGGAAAAATAGCTAATATATTCTGGGCTTAATACCTAGGTGATGGGTTGATAGGTGCAGCAAAACAACACAGCACACATTTAGCTATGTAACAAACCTGCACGTCCTGTACATGTATCCTAGAACTTAAAAATAAAATGAAAAGACTTAGGTTATACATCAGAGTATTTCAGATGATGGCAGTTATAAAATTGAGTGCAAACAATTACCAACTATAATAATAAAAATTTATACATTTCATTTTTGACTCTTTTTAATCCAGTTTATCTTATTATAACTGTCATACCTGTGCAACTGTCATTATACCTGAGTGTTTATACTTGTACAAATATGTATATTAATATTGTCCCTATTTAATTGTGTAAAATATCCCATGAAGTGTTCTGTCATGTTTTTAGGTTTCTCAAGTAAATATCCTTTTAAAAAGGTAAATAATTTTATCAAAGGTCTTTTCTGCATCTATTGAGATAATCATGTGGTTTTTGTCATTGGTTTTGTTTATGTGATGGATTATATTTATTGATTTGCATGAATTAAACCAGCCTCGCATCCCAGGGATGAAACCAACTTGAACATTGTGGATAAGCTTTTTGATGTGCTGCTGGATTCTATTTGCCAGTAATTTATTGAAGATTTTTCCATCAGCGGTCATTAGGGATATGGGCCTGAAATTTTCTTTCTTTGTTGTGTCTCTGCCCGGTTTTGGTATCGGGATGATGCAGGCCTCATAAAAAGAGTTAGGGAGAAGTCATTTTCCCTAAATGGAGTAGTTTCAGAAGGAATGGTACCAGCTCCTCTTTGTACCTCTGGTAGAATTCAGCTGTGACTCTGTCTGGTCCTGGGCTTTTTGTTTTTTGCTTGTTTGTTTGTTTGTTTGCTTTTTGGTTGGTAGGCTATTAATTACTTCCCCTCCTCAATTTCAGAACTCCTTATTGGTCTATTCAGGGATTGGACTTCTTCCTGGTTTAGTCTTGGGAGGGTATATGTGTCCAGTAATTTATCCATTTCTTCTAGATTTTTTAGTTCATTGGCATAGATGTGTTTATAGTATTCTCCAATGGTAGTTTGTATTTCTGTGGGATCAGGGGTGATATTCCCTTTACCATTTTTGTTGTGTCTATTTGATTCTTCTCTATTTCTACTTTATTATTCTGACTAGCAGTCCATCTTTTCTGTTAAGCTTTTCAAAAAACCAGTTCCTGGATTTATTGATTTTTTTTTTTGAAGGGCTTTTCGTGTCTCTATCTCCTTCATTTCTGCTCTGATCTTAGTTATTTCTTGTATTCTGCTAGCTTTTGAATTTGTTTGCTCTTGCTTCTCTAGTTCTTTCAATTGTGATATTAGGCTGTCAATTTTAGATCTTTCCAACTTTCTTCCGTGGGCATTTAGTGCTATAGATTTCCCTCTAAATACTGCTTTAGCTGTGTCCCAGAGATTCTGGTAAGTTGCGTCTTTGTTCTCATTGGCTTCAAATAACTTACTCATTTTTACCTTAATGTTGTTATTTAACCAGTAGTCATTCAGGAGCAGGTTGTTCACTTTCCACGTAGTTGTGTGGTTTTGAGCGAGTTTCTTAATGCTGAGTTCTAATTTGATTGCACTGTGGTCTGAGAGACTGTTTGTTATGATTTCCACTCATTTGCATTTGCTGAGGAGTGTTTTACTTCCAATTATGTGGTCAGTTTTAGAATAAGTGTGATGTGGTGCTGAGAAGAACATATATTCTGTTGATTTGGGGTGGACTTCTGTAAGTGTCTATTAGGTCCACTTGATCCAGAGCTGAGTTCAAGTCCTGAATATCCTTGTTAATTTTCTGTCTTGTTGATCTGTCTCATATTGACAGCGGAGTGTTAAAGTCTCCCATTATTATTTTTTGGGAGTCTAAGTCTCTTTGTGTGTCTCTAAGAACTTGCATTATGAATCTGGGTGTTCCTGTATTGAATGCACATATATTCAGGTTAGTTAGCTCTGCTTGTTGCATTAATCCCTTTACCATTATGTAATGCCCTTCTTTGTCATTTTTGATCTTTGTTGGTTTAAAGTCTGTTCTATCAGAGACTAGGATTGCAAACCCGGTTTTTTTTTCCTGTTGTTGTTTTTTTTTTTTTGGAGGGAGGGATTTTTTGCTTTTCATTTGTTTAGTAAATATTCTTCTATTCCTTTATTTTAAGCCAGTGGTTGTTATTGCATGTGAGATGGGTCCCCTGAATACAGCACACTAATGCGTCTTGACTCTTTATCCAATTTGCCAGACTGTGTCTTTTAATTGGAGCACTTACTCCAATTACATTTAAGGTTTATATTGTTATGTGTGAATTTGATTCTGTCATTATGATGCTAGCTGGTTATTTTGCCTGTTGGTTGACGCAATATCTTATAGTGTTGATGGTCTTTACAATTTGGTATATAGTTGCAGTGTCTGGTACCAATTTTTCCTTTCCATATTTAGTGCTTCCTTCAGGAGCTCTTGTAAGGCAGGTCTAGTGGTCACAAAATCTCTCAGCATTTGCTTGTCTATAAAGGATTTTATTTCTCCTTCATTTATGAAGCTTAGTTTGGCTGTATATGAAAATTCAACACCCCTTTACGCTAAAAATTCTCAATAAACTGGGAATTAACGGAACATATCTCAAAATAGTAAGAACTATTTATGACAAACCCACAGCCAATATCATACTGAATGGGCAAAAGCTGGAAGCATTCCTTTTGAAAACAGGCACAAGACAAGAATGCCATCTCTCACCACTCCTATTCAACACAGTATTCGAAGTTCTGGCCACAGCAGTCAGACAAGAGAAAGAGATAAAGGTATTCAAATAGAAAGAGAGGAAGTCAGAGTGTCTCTGTTTGCAGATGACATGATTGTATATTTAGAAAACCCTATTATTTCAGCCCCAAAACTCCTTTAGCTGCTAAGCAAATTCAGCAAAGTCTCCGGATGCAAAATCAGTGTGCAAAAAATCACAAGCATTTCTAGACTCCAATAATAGAGAGAAAGTCAAATCATGAGTGTACTTCCATTCACAATTGCTACAAAGACAATAAAATACCTAGGAATGCAACTTACAAGGGATGTGAACGATCTCTTCAAGGAGAACTACAAACCACTGCTCAAGGAAATAAGAGAGGACACAAACAAATGGAAAAATATCTATACTCATGGATACGAGGAATCAGTATTGTGAAAATCGCCATACTCCCCAAAGTAATGTATACATTCGAAGGTATTCCCATCAAGCTACCATTGACTTTCTTCGCAGAGTTAGAAAAAATTACAAATGATACCCTAACATCACAATTAACAGAACTAGAGTAGCAAGAGCAAACACATTAAAAAGCTAGCAGAAGGGAAGAAATAGCTAATATCAGAGCAGAACTAAAGGAGATAGAGACCAAAAAAAAAAAAAAAAAAAAAAAAAAA
>NW_012108597.1:134260-142502 GCF_000951045.1 Mandrillus leucophaeus
GGTAATACCATTCAGGACATAGGCATGGGCAAGGACTTCATGTCTAAAACACCAAAAGTAATGGCAACAAAAGCCAAAATTGACTAATGGAATCTAATTAAACAAAAGAGTTTCTGCACAGCAAAAGAAACTACCATCAGAGTCAACAGGCAACCTACAGAATGGGAGAAAATTTTTGCAATCTACTTATCTGACAAAGGGCTAATATCCAGAACCCATAAAGAACTCAATCAAATTTACAAGAAAAAAACAAATAACCCCATCAAAAAGTGGGCAAAAGATATGAACAGATACTTCTGAAAAGAAGACATTCATACAGCCAACAGACACATGAAAAAATGCTCATCATCACTTGCCATCAGAGAAATGCAAATCAAAACCACAATGAGATACCATCTCACACCAGTTGGAATGGCAATCACCAAAAAATCAGGGAAAAAAAAACAGGTGCTGGAGAGGATGTGGAGCAATATGAACACTTTTACACTGTTGGTGGGACTGTAAACTAGTTCAACCATTGTGGAAAACAGTGTGACGATTCCTAAAGTATCTAGAACTAGAAACACCATTTGACCCAGCCATCCCATTACTGGGTATATACTCAAAGGATTATAAATCATGTTTCTATAAAGACACATGCACACGTATGTTTATTGCAGCACTATTCACAATAGCAAAGACTTGGAATCAACCCAAATGTCCATCAATGAGAGACTGGATTAAGAAAATGTGACACATATACACCATGTAATTCTATGCAGCCATAAAAAACGATGAGTTTGTGTCCTTTGTAGGGACATGGATGCAGCTGGAAACCATCATTCTCAGCAAACTATCGCAAGAACAGAAAACCAAACACCGCATGGTCTCACTCATACGTGGGAATTGAACAATGAAATCACTTGTACACAGGAAGGGCAACATCACACACCGGGTCTTATTGTGGGGTGGGGGTAGGGGAGAGGGATAGCATTAGGATATATATCTAATGTAAATGATGAGTTAATGGGTGCAGCACACCAATATGGCACATGTATACATATGTAACAAAGCTGCACGTTGTGCACATGTACCCTAGAACGTAAAGTACAATTAAAAAAAAAAGAAAAAAACTACTTCAAATTTCATGTGGAACCAAAAAAATTCCACAGAGCCAAGACAATTCTAAGCAAAAATAACAAAGCTGGAAGCATCCCACTACCTCACTTCAAACTATGCTACAGGGCTACAGTAACCAAAACAGCATGATACTGGTACGAAAACAGATATATAGACCAATGGAACAGAACAGAGGCCTCAGAAATAATCCCAGACATCTACAACTATCTGATCTTTGACAAACCTGACAAAAACAAACAATGGGGAAAGGATTCTCTTTTTAATAAATCATATTGGGAAAAGCTGCTAGCCATATGCAGAGAACTGAAACTGAACCCCTTCCATACAGCTTATATAAAAATTAACTCAAGATGAATTAAAGACTTAAATGTTAGAGCTAAAACCATAAACGTGCTAGAAGAAAACCTAGGCAATACAATTCAGGACATAGGCATGGGCAAAGACTTCCTGACCAAAACACCAAAAGCAATGGCACAAAAGCCAAAATTGACTAATGGAATCTAATTAAACTAAAGAGCTTCTGCAAAGCAAAAGAAAATACCACCAGAGTGAACAGGCAACCTACAGAATGGGAAATTTTCCAACCTATTCACCTAACAAAGGACTAACATTCAGAATCTACAAAGAACTTAAACAAATTTACAAGATAATAACAAATAACCCCATCCAAAAGTGGGCAAAGCATATGAACAGATACTTCTCAAAAGAAGACATTTATGCAGCCAGCAAACATATGAAAAAAAAGGTCGTCATCGCTGGTCATTAGAGAAATGCAAATCAAAGCCACAATGAGATACCATCTCACGCAAGTTAGAATGGTGATCTTTAAATGTCAGGAAATGACAGATGCTGGAGAGGATGTGGAGAAATAGAAATGCTTTTACACTGTTGGTGGGAATGTAAATTAGTTCAACCATTGTGGGAGACAGTGTGATGATTCCTCAAGGATCTAGAATCAGAAATACCATTTGACCCAGCAACCTCATTACTGGGTATATACCCAAAGTATTATAAGTCATTCTACTATAAAGATACATGCACACATATGTTTATTGCAGCACTATTCACAATAGCAGAGTTGGAACCAACCCAAGTGTCCATCAATGATAGACCAGATAAAGAAAATGTGGCACATATACAGCATGAAAAACTATGCAGCCATAAAAAAGGATGAGTTCATGTCCTTTGCAGGGACGTGGATGAGGCTGGAAACCATCATTCTCAGGAAACTAACACAGGAACAGAAAACCAAATACTGCATGTTCTCCCTCATAAGTGGTAGTTGAACAATGAGAATACATGGACATAGGGAGAGGAATATGACACATTGGGGCCTCTCAGGGTGTGGGGGGCTGTGGGAGGGTTGGCATTAGGAGAAATATCTAATGTAGATGATGGGTTGATGGGAGCAGCAAACCACCATGGCACTGGTGTATGTATGTAACCAACCTGCACGTTCTGTACATGTGTCCCAGAACTTAAAGTATACACAAAAGGTAAATAAATGGCTTTTAAATAACTTTAAAAATTACTTTCTCCAGGATCATAATTTCAGGATTTTGATCTCCTGAGATTTCAACATTCAAGATTATGGCATTTGTGATTGTATCTTTTAGGATTATGATTGGCTCCTTTATATAAAAATGATCAGCAGAGAGGAGTTAGTGGAGCCCATGAATACAAATTAGATAATAGTGATAGTGATGATGATGATGATGATGATGATGATGTTGATGATGATGATGATGATAGTAACAATAAAAACTAGTATTTTAGCAACTACTATTATATATGCCAGACACTATGTAATTTTTTTCTCACATCACCCTGATGAGATGAAGTGATTTTTCCAGGGTAATAAAATTGGTTAATGGTGGAACTTATATTCTAATTCAGGACTTGTTGATTTTAGAAATTAAGAGAACACAGAGAATGGAATGCTAGAGAATGTTGCCATTTGAGAGACTGACACGGAAAAAAAAATTAAAGGAGAGAGAGAGAAAACAGGCAGAGAGTTAGGAACAAACTTTGACAAAATTCTGATGTTAATTAAGGAAGTGCAGGACTTTAAGAAGGAACAGTAGATATTAGATAAATTTGGTAGTATAGAATAGTGGTTATTGGCACAGAATCTGAACCCTAGGGTCTAGTGTTGCAACACAACTTTGCTATTTACTAGCTGTGTGATCTCAACCACGGTACTTGACCTCTCTGTGCCTCTCTTTTCCAATCTAAAAAATAATAAGAATAGTTGACTACCTCACAAGATACCTTGAGTTGATTACCTCACAAGAAAGGGAATTGGGCTAGCTGGAGAAGAAAGTGAAGAGCTGAGTGTGGGTGAGGGAAGACAGAGAGGCTGAGAGACTAAAGAGAATAAAAAGGTTGAAGAACATGAGTAAGGAACTGACTGGGTGCTGGCTCTAACTAACTTGTGACTTTGGACTGGTCTCCTCTCTAATGAGGCCTCAGTTTTTGTTTTTTGTTTTGTTTTTTGTTTTTTTTGTTTTTCATTTTAAAAGTGAAGATGCTGTAAGATGTGATCTCTGTACAATCTTTTTCCCATTCTGGATTCTACTTTTCCTTCTTTCATTGCACTGCCACCTAGTGTGTATAAAGTATATAGAAGAGAGGCTATAAGAAAGAAATGCAGGAGAATCGGTGTTACACTCTATTGCCTCCTCTTCACCCATTTGATGTCAGACGCAACAAATATTGTCAGTGGACTTAGAAGACCAAAGTGATGGAAGAGTCGTGGATGAATGGAGCCTGGGACCTGAATCATTACTAAAAGACGAACTGCTTACAAATGTTACTTGATAAAAAACATCCTGTTGGACTGTTGCATGAGTAAGAAATAAACTTCTGTATTAAAATACTGAAAGAAAGGGAGGGGGGCAGGCACGGTGGCTCACGCCTGTAATCGCAGCACTTTGGGAGGCCGAGGCGGGTGGATCACGTGAGGTTGGGAGTTCGAGACCAGCCTGACCAACCTGAAAAAATCCTGTCTCTACTAACAATACAAAATTAGCCAGGCATGGTGGCCCATGCCTGTAATCCTAGCTACTCGGGAGGCTGAGGCAGGAGAATCGCTTGAACCTCGGAGGTGGAGTTTGCGGTGAGCTGAGATCATGCCATTGCACTACAGCCTGGGCAACAAGAGCGAACTCTGGCCCCCTCCCCCAAAAAAGAATCAGTTTAAGAAAATAAAAATCATGAGCAAGTATGTTTATGGAAGGGTGAGGATACACCTGGAAGAATTATATCTGAGATTATTGAATATTTGCTTGCGTTTTTCTCTCAGAAATATTTTTCTTTTCATGACTCACCTGTCCCATTTTTCCCCGACATCATTTCTATTTAAAGGGAGTCTCACTTAGTGTCTGGCTCTTAGAGAGAAATAATTTCAGATACTTTTTATTTCAGAGTTTCAAAAAAAAAATAAATAGCCTTTTAAAGTTTCAAATAAATGAAGGTGTACCCTAGAACTTAAAGTATAATAATTAAAAAATAAATAAATAAATAAATAAATAAATAAAATAAAATAAAATAAATGAAGGTCTAATGGATAAATTTAAGATGATATTAATATTGGTGGAGTATGTATATTTGACTGATAAAGTATCTTCAAATTATCTTCTTCCACAGTGGGTTGTAGTTAGTCCAAGTGTACTGGCAATGGGGAGCAAGTATGAACCAGTTGGAAAAGGTGAAGCAAGCAAAGGAAATGAGAACAAGGCATCAAAAATGCATTTTTTAAAAAATAGAAACATAATTTCATTGAATGAGCATAATTTGGTGCAATAAGGAGGTTTATAAGACTTTGGGTCTTCTCATATTTATATCCAGTATTATAAGCACATACCTCAATTTACTGCAGTTTGCTTAATTGTGCCTTGTAGACATTCCTTTTTTTTTTTTTTTCCCCCAAATTGAAAGTTTGCGGCAATCCTGTGAACAGCAAGTTTATCAGCACCATTTTTCCAACAGCAGTTGCTCACTTCATGTCTTTGTGTTACCTTTTGGTGATTGTTACATTTTCATTATTTTTATATAATTAAACTTTTTCATTATTTTTGTGTCTATTATGGTAATCTGTGATCAGTGATCTTTGAAGTTACCATTTTAATTGTTTGGAGACGCCATGAACTGCACCCACGTAACACACATGAACTTAATTGATAAGTGATGTATGTGTTCTGACTGCTCCACTGACTGACAATTTCAACAGCTCTCCTCCCTCTCCTTGGGATGCAACAATACTGAAATTAAGCCAGTTAATAATCCTACACAAACCTCTAAATGTTCAAGTGAAAGAAAATGTTGTATGTCTCTCTCTTTAAATAAAAAGCTAGAAATAATTAAGCTTAGTAAGGAAGTTATATTGAAAACTGAGGCTAAAAGTCAAGCCTCTTGTGTCAGACAGCCTAATTGTGAGTGGAAAGGAAAACTTCTTAAGGAATATTAAAATTGCCACTCTACTGAACACTCAAATATCAGGGAAGTAAAACAGATTATTGCTGATATGAAGGAAATTTTAGTGTTCTGGATAGGTCAAACCAGCCACAACATTCCCTTAAGGCAAAGCCTAATCCAGAGGAAGATCCTAATTCTCTTCAATTCTGTGAAGACTGAGAGAGGTGAGAAAGCTGTAAAAGTTTGAAGCTAGTACAGGTTCATGAGGTTTAAAGAACCATAATACAAAAGTGCAAGGCGAAGCAGCAAGAGCTGAAGTAGAAGTTTAAGCAAGTTATTGATAATATTTATCTATAATATTTCATCAATATTTAAGATAATTGGTGAAGTTAGCTACAACAAACAACAGATGTGGAGTGTAGATGAAAACAGCCTTATACTGGCAAAATATGCCATGTAGAACTTTCATAGCTAAATAGGAGAAGTCACCACCTGGCTTTTAATCTTCATAGGTTAGACTGACACTCTTGTTAGGAGCTAATGAAGCTGGTGACTAAGTTGAAGCCAATGTCCACTTACAATTCTGAAAATCATGGGGTCCTTAAGAAATTTGCTAAATCTGCTCTGACTGTGCTCTATCAATGGAAAAACAAAGCTTGGACAACAGCATGTCTGTTTAGAGCATGGTTTACTGAATATTTTAACCCCACTTTTCAGACCTACTTCTCAGTTAAAAAAATTATTTCACAATATTACTGCTTATCGATAATACACTGAGTGATCCAAGAGCTTTCATGGAGATGTACAAGAAGATTAATACTGTTTTCATGCCTGGTAACACAATATCCTTTCTACAGTCCATGGATCAAGGAGTAATTTTGACTTTAACATCTCATCATCTAAGGACTACATTTTGTAAAGGTATAGATGCAATATATAGCCTTGCAGAATCCGGTGATTCCTCAGATGGATAGGGAAAAGTCAATAGAAAACCATCTAGAAAAAAAAAAAATCACCATTCCAAGTGCTATTAAAAACATTTGTGATTCGTGGGAGAAGGTGAAATTGTCAAAATTGTCAAAATTAACAGATCTTTGAAATAAGTTAATTCTAATGCTCATGGATGACTTTGAAGGGTTCAAGAATTCAGTGGAAAAGGAACTTCGGATGTGGTGGAAATACCAAGAGAACTAGAACTAGAAGTGGAACTTGAAGATAGGCCTGAATTACCACAATCTCATAATAAAACTTGAATGGATGAGGAGTTGCTTCTTATGAATGAGCAAAAAAAGTGTTCTTTTGAGATAGATTGTACTCCTGGTGAAGATGCTGTGATAATAGTTGAAATGACAACAAAGTCTTGAGGATATTCCATAAACTCAGTTGATAAAGCAGCAGCAGGATTTGAGAAGATTAACTCAAATTTTGAAAGAAGTTCTACTGTGAGTAAAAAGCTATCAAACAGCATTGCATGTTACTGAGAAATCTTTGTGGAAGGAATAGTCAATTAATGCAGCAAACTTCATTGTTGTCTTATTTTAATAAATTGCAACAGCCACATCAGCCTTTAGCAACCACTACCTTGATCAGTCGGTAGCCATTAGCATTAAGTTAAGAATATTTACCAGCAAAAATATTACAACTCGCTGAAGGCAAAGATAATCATTAACCATTTTTAGCAATAAATAATTTTTACATTAAGATATATATATATATTATTTTTAGACAAAAAGCTATTGCAAACCTAACAGACTATTGTGCTCTGGAAGCTTAACTTTTATATGTATTGAAAGATAAAAAAAATTCTTGTGACTCGCTTTATTGCAATACTCACTGTACTGTGATTGTCTGAAATCAATTCGGCAATATCTCCGTGATATGCCTGTATTAACACAGGGAAAAGGCAACCTACGAAATGGGATAAAATATTTGCAAGCCTTTCATCTAATTAGGGGTTAATATGGAAGACATATAAGAAACTCCTACAACTCAATGGTAAAAACCCAAATAACCCAACTAAAAAATGGGCAAATACTTTAATAGACATTTCTCCAAAAAAAGACACAAATGGACAACGGGTATTTGGAAAGGTTCTTTATATCACTAATCATCAGGAAAATGCAAATCAAAACCACAATGATGTATTATTTCACACCTGTCAATGTATTTCACACAATACATCGTGTGATGTGTATTGTCACACAGTGATGTATTATTTCACAAAAACAATAACGAGTGTTGGTGAAGATGTAGAGAAATTAGAACTTTTGCATGCTATTAGTGCAAATATTAAATGGTATAGCCACTATAGAAAATAGTAGGGAGTTTCCTTAAAAAATAAGAATGGAAATGTCCTATGAGTCAGCAATTCCACTTTTGGGTATACATCCAACGGAATTGAAATCAGTATCTTTCGGAAGTATCTTCACTCCTATGTTTGTTGCAGGACTATTCACAATAGCTAAGATGAAAACAACCCAAATGTTCATGAACAGATGAATGAAGAAAACAAATGTATATTTATTACTTTTGAAAAACATAGGGTCTCACTGTGTAAGCTGAACTCAACCTCCTGGGTTCAAGAGATCTTTCCATATCAGCATCCTGAGTAGCTGGGACTACAGATGTATGAAAATTACAATGAGAGGGGCGGAGCAAGATGGCCGAATAGGAACAGCTCCAGTCTCCAACTCCCAGCGCGAGAGAC
>NW_012108597.1:145367-146149 GCF_000951045.1 Mandrillus leucophaeus
AAAAACCCTCCAAAAAATCAATGAATCCAGGAGCTGGTTTTTTGAAAAGATCAACAAAATTGGTAGACTGCTAGCAAGACCAATAAAGAAGAAAAGAGAGAAGAATCAAATAGATGCAATAAAAAATGATAAAGGAGATGTCACCACCGACCCCACAGAAATACAAACTACCTTCAGGGAATACTATAAACACTTCTTCACAAATAAACTAGAAAACCTAGAAGAAATGGATAATTTCTTGGACACTTACACTCTCCGAAGACTAAACCAGGAAGAAGTTGAATCCCTGAATAGACCAATAACAGACTCTGAAATTGAGACAATAATTAATAGCCTACCAACTAAAAACTGTCCAGGACCAGACAGATTCACAGCTGAATTCTACCGGAGGTACAAGGAGGAGTTGGTACCATTCCTTGTAAACTATTCCAATCAATAGAAAAAGAGGGAATCCTCCCTAACTCATTTTATGAGGCCAACATCATCCTGATACCAAAGTCTGACAGAGATACAACAAAAAAGAGAATTTTAGACCAACATCCCTGATGAACATCGATGCAAAAATCCTCAACAAAATATTGGCAAACTGAATCTAGCAGCACATCAAAAAGCTTATCCAACATGATCAAGTGGGCTTCATCCCTGGGATGCAAGTTCAACATACACAAATCAATAAAAATAATGCAGCATATGAACAGAACCAAAGACAAAAACCACATGATTATCTCAATAGATGCAGAAAAGGCCTTTGACAAAATTCAACAGCCCTTCATGCTAAAAAC
>NW_012108597.1:149586-179562 GCF_000951045.1 Mandrillus leucophaeus
TTAACCTAACTAACTGAAAGTAAGTCTCTGCAGACTTCTGAGATAGATAATTCACATGTCAAAAATTGAGGAAAAACTCAACAGATTATCTGAAATTATTTCAAAAGTAGTGTAACCATGAAACAGGGCAGGCTGCAACTTCACCCATTTCCTATGAGATGTGGTTTCCCTATGATGCATAGAGCTGAGTCATGGCAGATTCTCAATAAAGACTTAGGTAACAGACAAATAATGGAAGAAAATTAACATAGCTAGTTCAAGAATCTAAGTTACCTCAAAGAGGGTAAACGGAGGTCATTTCCAGAGGCCTTTTGGTGGTTATTGTTCTTCAGAAATTCATGAGCTGGCCTACAACCTCTCCTCTAGACAAGTGACTCTATGGGCCTAAGTATTCCAATTGCTATTTATTCAGTACATTGTACTTTCTGGCAGTATTAGCTATACTTTTGAAACGGCCATGTGTACTGATACACATCATAACGGATCTGCAATGTGTTACTTCATCTGTTTCCTAGATCAAACTTTCCTTTTCAATGTACATGTTATAAGCTCTTCCAATGAATATAATTTTAATTTTATCTCTCCCTGAAAGAGTTGACGAAAAAACTTAAGCTCTAGCACAAATAAGGTGCTCCAGCACAATAAAGTGACCCTGTCAGACACATCAAATTTGAACAGCAAAATGCCCATAACTGGGAATTTAGCTTAATTTTCTTGTTGTTTATAACCAGAGCACTTACTCACACCACCTCAAAAGAGATCGTGGTTTTCCACCTTTTCCCAGTTAATTTGAAAAGTTAATATTTACTGAAGGCTCTTCATATCTGATAGTAGGTTAATGCTAGCTGAGCCCAAGGGAATTATTCCAGGGTCCTCATATGTGACAAGTTGCCACTGTTTATGAATAGAGTCAGAAAAGTGGAAGCCTCTCAAGCTACAAGTTCTGCTATTTCTTTTATAAAGAAGTTTCTATCTGTCTCCTCTGTTTTATTCTCAATCTCTCCACTAAAATTTAGTACCCTGTTTCTTTTTGCGTGGACTATTCTAATGGTTTTTCTAATCTATCTTCCATATCGTCTCCTTATCAATCACTGTATATCCTTGCTTCCATGATTATTTTTTCCCTAAAACGCCGCTACTTTCAACTTGTCATACGCTTAAAAACCCAAAGACTAATAGGTATTTATTACCTTTTGGGTATAGTCTAAACTTGGTCTGGCATTCTAGATCCTCCTTCACAATCAGGACCCAAATAAAAACCTGTTACTCATTGTTATCTTTGGTGAAACTCCTACAGTGAGAATATTTGAATCTTTGTTTCCCTCAAACATCATTAACATTCCTAATTACTTGAAATCATTTGTGTTGTTTCATTTCTTCTTTCACCCATGCTTCATTGGTAAATATTAATTTATTTTTAATATGTTAAAATCCTGTCACTGATCTGAATGCTATCAATATAAAGACCAATACATTATGTTAATTAAATAAATCAGGGAACAAAGGTTGCTGGGTAAATGAATTGATCTCACCAAATGTTCTGAGAACGAGTGAGAAAAAGGATATTGCCACTTAATTTCAAATGAAATAATGACATTTAAGACCTAGAATGTGTAATCAGCCATGATCCTAGGAGCAATGCAAAGGCCTTGAGTTGAAATCCTACTGTTTTCTTTAGTTCTCCTTCTGTTTCTATATAAACACATTACCTTAGAGACTGAGTTTAACTTTAAAGCCCTTTTTTCTTATCTGCAATGTCAATAACTCTTAAGTTCTTACAATGAAGGTGATACTTTAGCAATATGTCTAGCGACGGAGTCAGTGAAAGGAGATAAATAAAATAATTGTTTCAATTTTTCTATTTTTTCTCTATTTTATATTTCCATTAGCAGATCACCATTTGATTGGGTTTTGTTGATGGAAAAGGTCTGGGTTTCCTGGAAACAGTGGAGTAGAATATACTCTCTCAATCTCTATGGCTGAAATTTTTGTCCTTTCCTATATAATCATGTTAGCTGATATAGTGATGGAAAGCTTTCCAAATGGAGTAGTTTTAGGCCACGTAGAATAAAGCCCCCTTTTTTGCAATGCTCTACCACATTTACCTCAGAGGTCTGGATTTTAAAAATTCTTGTGTAGCTGAGGTGGGATCAGAGTCCTCTGTCGTATTTCACGGAGCCTTGGTCTCCAGGATGGCATTTGGCAATAGGGAGCCTACGAATATTTTCTATGGGCATTAGGTGGGAGTATATTTAGCTCTTATCTAGAAACTAATGTGAGTGACAATGGAAAAGTTTCCACAGGGATAAGCTTCATCAGTTGCCCATGAAGACAAAACATTTATGGTCTAATAGCATTTCCTTAGGTTTCGCACCTCTTGGAACTCAACGGACTTGAATCACTCAACCCTATTACCCAGAAAACAACTGGTCCCAATATCAGAAAGTCAGGTAGGGCACAGATAAGCAGAAAGTTACCTGCCTTATCTTTCCACAGATAAGCAGAAAGTTACCTGCTTTATCTTTCACTTATTTACTATCCCCCTCTTCTTGTAATTATTATAATTACTATTATTAGTATTATTTGTAAATCCATTTCTCTCTTCCACTCTTCTCATTTCCTTTATGCTTGTCAAGTATGTATTTTTTCAAAGTTTATGCACTCTTCTCTATCAGCACAGAATCTCCTAACATATTCTTCAACAAAGTGTCACTAGTGTCACTGATAATTTATACCCTCTTGAACACAACAGCCAGGAAGCCCTAACCTCAGAGATGGGTCAGCTCAACTGCATTTTGTGCCAAAATGCCAAAGCCCAAGCCTCAATTAGGTGATGAGTGAGTTCAGTGACTCTCTACTCACCTCTTTCCTCTAACACATAAATAAATTCCAGTGGAAGGAAAATAATTTCATAGGATCTTAATGTCATTATAAGTACTACTTTTAGTTCAGCAAAGGAGAAAACATGGAAAGGTAGTGGATTACTCAACAACTTGGTTGATGTGAGCTTTAGGAGTATTTTTTTAGTTTTTTGAGAAAATAAATATATGTAAAAAATATTCAAACACGGAAAAAATTTTCTCTCAGCATAGACTAGAAAACATAAAACTCTAATATTTCTAATGGGAGAAGTGAGAAATTGGTTTCTGAAACACTAAAGTTGTTTTGAAGCAACTAATACCTCCTTGTATTTATAGCTTACCAAAGCCCAGTAAACTTTGGTGAGTGAGATTAGGGAGCAAAGTTGTATGGTTAAAGAAGGCATCCTAAAAAAACAAGCAACAACAAAAAACCTCATTTCTCATAGTTTTCTGAAGAAAGTTAAATAAGCCCCCAGCATGAAAGCAAAATCCAGCTCATAAGCTGATTTTAGACAGTGCTGACTCAGTAACACTCTTCCCTGAGATCTCTTTTCCTTGCCTACTTTGCTCCTTCATGAGAGTTTCATTACCACTGACCTCCTTCTGACTCCCTCCACTTTATGTTAGCTTTGGACTGGCCACGTAGCTTTGATTCTCCTGGAAAGCTGATTCAACTCACTGTCCAGCCCAGCACCAGACCTTCATTAGGCAGTCATTTCTGTCTTGAGACCATGCTGAGGAACTTCCCTGCACTGGTCTGAACTTTATTTATACTTTGGAAAGCACCTAAAGACTTAACTCTGGGAGATGATCTTCTCAAAGTTCAGTACTGCAAGAAATCCTGTAAACTGCTCTTTCATTTCTTAGTGAAATGTCTTTCCATTTCCCAGCTACTGATTCATAGTGACACAGCATTGTTTGCTCTTCAGCTAATATTTTCTCTCAGCATGGCCCCAGAGGCTAGCAGCCCAGCTCATAACCAGTGCCACAAAGAAAGAAGGGAATGGAATTTTACTAAACCAAAATAAAGAGATGTTTTTGGCAGTATGGTTATTTTCACGATATTGATTGTACCCATCCATGAATATGAGATGTGTTTCCATTTGTTTGTGCCATCTATAATTTCTTTCAGCAGTGTTTTTTTTTTCTAAAGGCATTTCACCTCCTTTATTAGGTATATTCCTAAGTATTTTATTATTTTTTGTGGCTATTTTAAAAGGGGTTGAGTACTTGATTTGATTCTCAGCTAGGTTGCTGTTGGTTTATAGAAGAGCTATTGATTTGTGTACATAAATTTTGTATCCGGAAACTTTGCTGAATCTTTTTATCAGTTCTAGTAGCTTTCTGGAGGAGTCTTTACAGTTTTCTAGGTAAATGATCATGTCATCAGCAAATAACAACAGTCTGACTTCCTCTTTACCGATTTCGATGCCCTTTATTTCTTTCTTTTGTCTGATTGCTCTGACTAGGACTTCCAGTATTATGTTGAAGAGGAGTGGTGAGGGTAGGCATCCTTGTCTTGTTCCAGTTCTCAGAGGGAATGCTTTCAACTTTTCCACATTCAGTATTATGTTGGCTGTAGGTTTGTCGTAGATAGCTTTTATTACAATGAGGTATGTCCCTTGTATGCCAATTTTTCTGAGACTTTTAATCATAAAGGAATACTGGATTTTGTTGAATGCTTTCTCTACATCTATTGAGATGATCATGTAATTTTTTTTTAATTCTGTTTATTTGCTGTATCACATTTATTGACTTGTGTATGTTAAACTGTCTTTGCATCCCTGGTGTCCCATATGATCATGCAGAATTATCCTTTTGATAAGTTGTTGGATTTGGTTAGTTAGTATTTTGTTAAGGATTTTAGCATCTATGTTCATCAGGCATATTGGTCTGTAGTTTTCTTTTTGGTTAGGTCCTTTCTTGGTTTGATATTTGTGTGATACAGGCTTCATAGAATGATTTAGGTCAAACTACCACCATTCCATCATTCTTCACAGAATTAGAAAAAAAAAATAAAACGATTCTAAAGTGCATATGGAACCAAAAAATATCCTGCATACACAAAACAAGACTAAGCAAAAAGATCAAATTCTGAAAGCATCACATTACCTATTTCAAACTATACTCTAAGGCCATACTTCACCAAAACAGCACGATACTGGTATAAAAATAGGCACATAGACCAATGGAACAAAATGGAGAATCCAGAAATAAACCCACATACTTATAGCCAACAAAAACACAAAGTGAAGAAAGACCACCCTTTTATCAAATGGTGCTGTGATAATTGGCTCGCCACATGTAGGAGAGTGAAACTAAATCCTCATATCTCATTTTATGCAAAAATCAACTCAAGATGGATTAAGGACTTAAATCTAAGACTTAAAACTATAAAAATTCTAGAAGATAACATTGGGAAAACCCTTGTAGACATTGGCTCAGGCAAGAAATTAATGGCCAAGGACCCAAAAGCAAATGCAATAAAAACAAAGAGAAATATGTTGAACTTAATTAAACTAAAGAGCTTTTGCATGGCAAAAGGAGCAGTCAGCAGAGTAAACAGACAACCCACAGAGTGGGAGAAAATCTTCACAATCTTTACATATGATAAAGGACTAATATCCAGAATCTGCAATGAACTCAAACAAGTCAGCCAGAAAATTACAGACAATCCTATCAAAAAGTGGGATAAGGGCATGAATAGACAATTCTCAAAAGAAAGTATACAAATGCCCAATAAATGAAAAAATGCTAAACGTCACTAATGATCAGGGAAATGCAAATCAACACCACAACATGATACCAACTTACTCCTGAAAGAATAGCCATAATCAAAAAATCAAAAAATAGTAGATGCTGGCATGGATGCAGTGAACAGGGAGCGTTTCCACACTGCTGTTGGGAGTGTGAACTAGTACAACTAATATGCCAGACAGTGTGAATATTCTTTAAAGAACTAATAATAGAAATACAATTTGATCCAGCAGTCCCACCATTTGGTATCTACCCAGAGGAAAATAAGTCATTATACAAAAAGACACTTGCACATGCATGTTTATAGCAGCACAGTTTGCAATTGCAAAAACGTGGAACCAAACCAAAACCCATCAGTCAACGAGTGCATAAACAAACTGTGAGATACATATATATGTATATGTATCACAGTATGTATATATATATCTCACAGTGTGTGTATATATATATCTCACAGTATATATATACACGTGTGTGTGTGTGTATATATATATGATGGAATACTACTCAGCCACAAAAGGGAATGAATCAATGACATTCATAGCGACCTGGATGAGATTGGAGACTGTTATTCTAAGTGAACTAACTCAAGAATAGAAAATCAAACATTGTTCTCTCTCATAAGTGGGAGTTAAGCTATGAGAATGCAAAGGCATAAAAATGACCATAATGTTCTTCGGGGACTCTGGGGGAAAGTGTGGGAAGAGGACGATGGATAAAAGACTACAATTAGAGTGCAGTGTATACTGCTCAGGAGATGGGTGCACCAAAATCTCACAAATTACCACTAAAGTACTTACTCATCTAACCAAACACAACCTGTACCCCCATAACCTATGGAAATAAAAAAAATAAAAATTGGAAGAAAACGTAAAAAAAAATGAAAAGGAACAAGCTACTTGAACGTCATGCAACAACTTGTATCTCAAAGACTTATGCTATGTGAAAGAAGCCACTATCTAAAGGTTTCCTTCTGTATGATTTTATCTTATTGCATTCTTGAAAAGACAAAACTATAGTGTTGGGGAACAGATCAGTGGCTGCTATAGGAAGGTGACTATAAACACATACCATGTGGAAGTTTTGGGGAGTGGTAGAACTGTTCTTTGCCCTGATTGTGGTGGTAGTTACATTAATCGACATATGTTAAGTTCAGAAACTGGTGATTATTTCACAATGCATAGGTATATCAAATTTTCCAAGTAATACAACTTAAACATATATAATTTTTAATTGCAAATTATACTTTAATAAAGTTGGAATTTTTTTAAAAAAAATAGAGAGATGCAATGACTCAAGAGCACTATTTTTTTTCTTAAGGCCAGTCTACATGGCCTGGTAGAGTTCAGCTGGGTCTCCATAGAAATAATAGGGATTTTATCTGTGATGGGAATATCTAGAGAATATAGGAGAAATTATTTTCCCATTCAATCCAGAGTTTAAACCCCATGAGCTACCTAATTGAGGCTACCACAAGTATCACCAAAGCCTACCAGAAATGACGTGCATTAGTTCATTTTCATGCTGCTGATAAAGACATAACCAAGACTGGACAATTTACAAAAGAAAGAGGTTTATTGAACTTACAATTCCACATGACTGGGGAGGCTTCACAATTATAATGGAAGGCAAGGAGCAGCAACTCATATCTTACATAGATCTCAGCAGGCAAAAAGAGAGGGAGCATGTGCAGGGAACCTCCTCTTTATAAAATCATCACATCTTCTGAGACTTATTCACTATCATGAGAATATCTTGAGAAAGACTCGCCCCCATGATAAAATCACCTCTCACTTGGTCCCTTCCACAGCACCTGGGAATTGTAGGAGTTACTATCAAGATAAGATTTGGATGGGGACACAGCCAAATCATATCATTCCAGTCCTGACCCCTCCAAAATTTCATGTCCTCACATTTTGAAACGAAGCATGACTTCCCAACAGCCCCCCAAAGTCTTAACTCATTTCAGCATTCAATCGAATGTCCAAAGTCCAAGTCTCATCCATGACAAGGAAAATCCCTTCTGCCTATGAGTCTGTGAAATCAAAGCAAGTTAGTTACCTCCTAGAAAAAAATGGGATATAGGCACTGGGTTAATACAGCCATTCCAAATATGAAAAACTGGCCAAAACAAATGGGCTGCAGGCCCCATGCAAGTTCGAAGTCCAGTGGGGCAGTCACATCTTAAAGCTCCAAAATGATCTCCTTTGACTCCATGTCTCACATCCAGGTCACACTGATGCAAGAGGCGGGGCTCCCACATCCTTGGGGAGCTCTGCCCCTATGGCTTTGCAGAGTACGGCCTTACTTCTGGATGCTTTTATGGGCTGGTGTTGAGTGTCTGCCACTTTTGCAGATGCACAGTGCAAGCCGTCAGTGGATCTATGATTCTGGGGTCTGGATGACGGTTGCCCTCTTCTCACAGCTCCACTATGTGGTGCCCCAGTAGGGACTCTGTGTGGGGGCTCTGACCCCACATTTCCTTTTAGCACTGCCCTAGCAGAGGTTCTCCATGAGGGCGCCACCATTGCAGCAAACTTTTGCCTGAGCATCCAGGTATTTCCATACATCTTCTGAAATCTAGGCAGAGGTTTCCAAATTTCAGTTCTTGACTTCTGTGCATCTGCAGGCTCAACACAATGTGGAAGCTGCCAAAGCCTGGAACTTACACCCTCTGAATCCACAGCCTGAGCTCCATGTTGGCCCCTTTCAGCCATGGCTGGAGTGGCTGGGATGCAGGGCACCAAGTCCCTAGGCTGAACACAGCAAGAAGACCCTGGGCCTGGCCCACTAAACCACTTTTTTCTCCTAGGCCTCCAGGCTTGTGATGGGAGGGCCTGCTGTGAAGACCTCTGACATACCCTGGAGATATTTTCCCCATTATCTTGGAGATTGATATTCAGCTCCTCATTACTTACACAAATTTCTGCAACTGGCTTGAATTTCCCCTCAGAAAATGAATTTTTTTTTTTCTATAGCATGGCCAGGCTGCAAATTTTCCAAACTTTTATTCTCTACTTTCCTTATAGAACTGAATACCTTTCACAGTACGCAATTCATCTTTTGAATGCTTTGCTGCTTAGTAATTTTTTCTGCCAGATACCCTAAATCATCTTTATCAAGTTCAAAGTTCCACAGATCTCTAGGGAGGGGCAAAATGCCACCAGTCTCTTTGCTAAAACATAACAAGGGTCACCTTTGCTCCAGTTTCCAGCAAGCTCCTCATCTACATCTGAGACCACCTCAGCCTGGACTTTATCATCTATATCACTATCAGCATTTTGGGCAAAGCCATTCAACAAATCTCTAGGAAGTTGCAATCATTTCCACATTTCCCTATCTTCTTCTGAGTCCTCCAAATTGTTACAACCCCTGCCTGTTACCCAGTTCCAAAGTTGTTTCCACATTTTCGGTTATCTACAACAGCACCTCACTCTACTGGTACCAATTTACTGCATTAGTCTGTTTTCATGCTGCTAATAAAGACACACCAGAGACTGGGCAATTTAAAAAAGAGCTTTAGTAGACTTACAGTTCCACGTGGCTGGGGAGGCTTCATAATCATGGTGGAAGGCAAGGAGCAGCAAGTCATGTCTTACATGGATGGCAGCAGACATAGAGAGAGCATGTGCAGGGGAACTCCGCTTTATAAAACCATCAGACCTCATGAAACTTATTAACTATCACGAGACAAGCATGAAAAAGGCTCCCCCACCATGATTCAATCACCTCCCACTAAGTCCCTCCAATGACACGTGGACATTGTGGGAGTTATTAAAAAGATGAGATTTCGGTTAGGGACACAGCCAAACCATATCACATGAGGGTATAACATCTGCTACGGGAAACAGGAAATCCTAAGCCAAACTCCATGGAGTATTTTTCATGGCCTGTTTTCCTTCTCTAAGGCTTATATAACCCTAAAGTCTTAAGACTTCTTTCCCTGTGAGTCTTCTGTACAAATACTTCTCTTTTCTCACCCAGTTAAACAACGGTAGTTATTGTGCATAGTAATTAAATTATACACATTTTGAGTGTGCACGTGTATGTGAGGAGGTTTTTTTCCTACTATTTTTAAAAGCAGATCAACCTAGGCTTCCTTTTCAAATTATTTCAACTTTTATTTTAGATTATAGGAGTGCATGCATAGGTTTGTTACATGGGTAAGTTGTGTAATGCTGAGGTTTGGAGCACAAATGATCCTATCTCCCAGGTAGTATCATAGTACGCAATAGTTGTTCAACCTTTGCCCTCCTACTTTTCTCCCTCCTCTAGTAGTACTCATGTCTTTCATTAAGTTCACTATGTGATCTTGGACAAGTTACAACTTCCTGAGTATGTTTCTTCATCAGTAAAATAAAATAAATAAAAGAAAAACGAGGCCATCTCTAAATACATATAATTAGATACACCCTACGTTCAAATACATTAATAAGAGTAAAGGGCTTCAAATAGTTGCTAGTGATTTATCAATAGTTTTATTGAATTAGAGTTTCATTAATTTACATACTGCCATAATTTAAGGTGGCAGTAGGTGTATCAGAGTAGTTTTACAACAAGGAAAGTCTATCTTGTTGAGTATCTGCTCATTCCCGTATTCACAAAGACTTGAGTGAAATTTTTATAAAAGTGAAATTGTTGGATCAATGGGCATATGCATTTAAAATGTTTCTAGAACTTATCAAATTGTCCTTCAAAGCATTATCTGAGAATAGCTGATTCCCCACATTCTTATTGACATTGGATATTCAAAATATAATCTTTTGTGATCTGATATTTTGCCTATTTTAAAATTTTTCATTAAATTCACCAATTTTTCTTGGAGTAAAAATAAAATTTTGTAGAAGACTTTGGAAAACAGCAAGCCGTGATGATCCTTTATTAAAAACATGACTAGATAAACTTTCTTTCTGGAATCTAGACCACATATATTTGGAATGTTTGCTTTGGGATACATTGAGTATTTAATCATCAGAAAACTTTCTCTGCTCTTGAATAACATTTTGGTACCTTGACAAAACTCGTACATGCAGCCAATTTGAAGTGGTAGCATACTTGTGCTCTTAGAGATTTTCAAGGATTCTGAATAAATTTGAAATTCTCCACATTTTGTGCATCAAACTTACTTCAAATCAGGATGGTTAGATAAATTATTTAATTTTTGAAAAAATGTGAAGCTGCCAGACTCCAGGGTAATTTCTTGAATTAGAAAGCAGTTTCTCCCCATGAGAATCTGGTATAAGTTACTCCACAGCTGCAAGAGATCTGATCAAGGAAAAGGACCAAGGATGACCTCAGCAAAAGCATTACTGGCTTCCTGTTTCTGTATACTCTAAAATATAATTAGGCTGAAACGCAAAGAGCAAGGGAAAACACTTGGATAAAGCTGGATCCAGGTTTACAAGCCAGATGATTTTTTGGCAGGTTAATCACTTAGTAATTGAATTGTTTATTCTTGTTTATATTTTGGTTGCTAAGATGACTTTATCATATCAACTGTTTTGGAATCTATACACTCTTCTTTAACCGAGAAAGAAAAAGAACAATTTTATATGACTTAATGTAAGTATGGTTTTTAATGGCTTATAATTATCTAATATTTTTATTGGAGATCAATGAAGCATCTAGCAATACTGACTTCAGTATCATGTTTTGCTCTCTTTCAAAACCATTTATTTCACATGTATTTTTGTACTGGATTCTTGCAGAAGTCTTCTGAGGCAAGGGTTATTATCTGCATTTTACAGCAGAACTGGAACTGGAAGCCAGCTTATTTATCTATTGTGCTTTTCCCTAGACAGATAGAGGGAAGTTCTGGTGAATAGAGGCAGTGTAATTGTTTTATAAATATAAAAAACAAACAAGACTGCAAAAGGAAAATATAGAATTTAAAAATACTTTAGGGGTTCAAAACATTTACTTTTTGATTTGAATTCGTACCAAACGTGTTCTCTAAATTTGGAGTCATTGCAAAAATATACATCAGTATTCTACTTTACCTTTACAAGTAAAATACCCTTACTACAGGCAAAGATTCCCAGACATTTTATATTTGCATCTGCATCCCTAATCACAAAATAAAAATAGAAGATTCCCTGTGCCATACATATAATGATCCTTACTTGATATCTACTAGATTAAATACATTCAATAAAATTACTGAGCACCTGTTATATATATGACAAGAAATTGCCATGTAGTTGGGGGAGGGGGCACAATAGATAAGACAAGTACATATAGAACTAAAATGCCAAACAGAATATAAATGCCTAAATGTTCCGGAAGTTCAGAAAATGGAAAGGTCCTATCCAATAAGGTAAATAAAAGGGAATAGAAAGAGTATTGTGTAAGAGAGGGAGTTTGGACAGAGCCTTGACAAAATGATGGACAGAAATTCATCTGACAGAAGAGAGGACAAGAGGGCTCCTGGAAGATAACTAATACCAAAGCTTGGAGATAAAGTCTAATGTGTTTACAAAATAGTGATAATCCAGTTTGCTTGAGATACAATGTACCACTAGTAACATGTACAGAAGGGAGGATAGAAAAGTAAGAAACCATAGGGCTTTGAAATCCAAGTAAAAGAGTTTAACAAAGAACTGGTGCACAGTGGTGAATTATTGAAGATTTCTGAGCAGGGAAAAGGACATGATTAAGCTGAACTTGAAGGAAATGAAGCTCATAGCTCTGGGTAGGGCATATACATGGCAATGTGAACAATTGGGAGACTATTTCAGTAGCGAAGCTAAAGAATACAAATTATATGAAATGTGCATTTCAGTGTCCATAAATAAAGTTTTATTGGAACATAGCCACATACATATGTTTGGATACTGTCTATGGCTATGTTGGTTCTACAATGACAGAGCTGAGGAATTGTGACAGACTGCATGATCCAGAAAGCTGAAAATATTTGCTATCTGGCCCTTTTTGAAGTGCCTAATTTATTTATTTTGGGGTTATTTCTTCTCTTTCTATCTTTTTTATATTTAACTTTTAAGTACAGGATACATGCACAGGTTTGTTATACAGGTAAACTTGTGTCATTTTTTTTTTTACAGATTATTTTATCACTCAGGTATTAAGCCTAGTAACCATTAGTTATTTTTCCTGATTCTCTCCCTCCTCCCAACCTTCACCCTCCAGTAGGTCTCAGTGTGTGTTGTTTCTTTCTATGTGTCCATGTATTCTCATCATTTAGCTCCACTTATATGTGAGAAAATGCAGTATTTAGTTTTCTGTTTCTGCATTAATTTGCTAAGGATGACAGCCTTCAGCTCTATCCATGCTCCTGCAAAGCACATGATCTTGTTCTTTTTTATGGCTGCATAGAATTCCATGCTGTATATGTACCACATTTTCTTTATCTAGTCTATCATTGACGGGTATTTAGGTTGAGTCCATATCTTTGCTATTGTGAATAGTGCTGCAATGAACACACGTGTGCATGTGTCTTTATAATAGAATGCTTTATACTCCTTTGGGTATATACCCAGTAATGAGATTGCTAGGTTGAATGGTATGTCTGCTTTTAGGTCTTTGAGGAATCACACTCTCTTCTACAATAGTTGAACTACTTTAGACTCCCACCAACAGTGTATAAGAATTCCTTTTCTCCACAACTTCGTCAGCATCTGTTACTTTTGAATTTTTAATAACAACCAACTTGACTGGCCTGAGATGGTATCTTATTGTGGTTTTGATTCTTATTTATTTAATGATCAGTGATGCTGAGCTCATCTTTGTGGTCTTATCTTCCCTTGATCTTGGAGGATGCTGACCTTCAGATTTTTTTTTTTTCTTCTATCTTATCTGGTGATCTTGAGTGTTTTGTTGCGGTACAAGGTGGATTCAGCCAACTGGCTTCATTTCTAGAAGATGTTAGGGGGCCAACAACCAACACTGAGCTCCTGATTCCTGGACTGCATGCTCTAACTTTGGGGGACTTGTGTTAGGCCCTGACTTTGTTCTCTGGCTCCTTAAAGTTAGGAATCCAGTAAGCTGCCAGAGCTGTGGTGCTGCTGGAATGCTGGTCACTGCACTCTAAAGGGTGGTGTCAACCAGAAGATTTCTAGTACAGTGACAGCAGGATCTCTCCTCATTCTCAAATGCCAGCAGCAGCAGCAGTACTGGCAACTGTGGCAGAGTGCTAGTTAGTGCCAGTGAGTGTGAGGGTGCCTGCCTCCCTGCTGGTATTCAACACAGTGGCAGAGGCAATGCAACTGGAGGGGGACAGGGGATGGAGGAAGGGGTTGCGGGAGGCGGTTGGGGGGTTGCCCTGCCGGGTGACTGTGTGCAGGTGACTGGATGCTGGAGGTGGTGTTTTCTCTGGGGTGGAGTACTGGCAGGCATAAGTCTGGGTGCCTTCTCTGTGCCCCGCAAGCAGGAGTAGTCACTCGGGGGAGGTGGGGGAGGATATGCTGTTCTTTGCCCACTGTTAGTGCAAGAGTGGGGCACTGGTCAGGGCAGGGCTGGCAAGCTCTGTGCCCGTCAAGGCTCTTCCAGCATTGGCAGTCAGAGGGGTGAGTGGGGAAGGACTGCACTCCTATGAGCTGACAGGGCAAGGAAAGCAAAACCAGCCCCAACAGGCACACACCAGCAAAGCGACATGGGGAGTTGTCAGTGGTTCCGGGGAAGGCTGTAGTAAGGAGAGGGAGCACTTGGGCTTGTGCTTGGCCTTAAGAACTCTCCACCTTTCAGTCACGGTCTGCCATCACAGAAGCTGTGGTGTGGCTTCTAGGGCACCCCAGGCTACCCTGCAAGCAAATGTGGGTAGGCTGGGGGCCAGAGAGAGGTCAGAAGACCAATGGGTGCTGAGACCATTTATTTGTTGGCCAAATAAATGTTTTCTTTTGAGAAGTGTCTGTTCATATCCTTCACCCAATTTTTAGTGGGGTTGTTTGTTTTTTCTTGTAAATTTGTTTAACTTCCCTGTAGATTATGGATATTACCACTTTGTCAGATGGATAGATTGCAAAAACTTTCTCCCATTCTGCAGGTTGCTTGTTCACTCTGAAGAGAGTTTCTTTTGCTGTGCAGAAGCTCTTTAATTTAATTAGATCCCTTTTGTCAATTTTGGCTTTTGTTGTCATATCTTTTGGTGTTTTAGTCATGAAGTCTTTGCCCAGGCCTATGTCCCGAAAGGTATTGCCTAGGTTTTCTCCTAGTGTCATTATGGTTCTAGGTTTTACATTTAAGTCTTTAGTCCATCTTGAGTTAATTTTTGTACAAGGGGTAAGGAAAGGTCCACTTTCAGTTTTCTGCATATGACTAGCCAGTTTTCTCAACATCATTTATTAAATAGGGAATCCTGTCCCCATGGTTTGTTTTTGTCAGATTTGTTGAAGATCAGATAATTGTAGATGTGTGGCATTATTTCTGAGGCCTCTGTTCTATTCCATTGCTCTATATATCTGTTTTGGCATCAGTACCATGCTGTTTTGGTTACTGTAGCCTTGTAGTATAGTTTGAAATCAGGTAGCATGATGCCTCTAGCTTTGTTCTTTTTGCTTAGAATTTTCTTGGCTAAATTGGCTCTTTTCTGGTTCCCTATGAAATTGAAAGTTGTTTTTTCTAATTCTGAGATGAAAGTCAATGGTAGCTTGATGGGAATAGCATTGAATCTATAAATTAGTTTGGGCAGTATGGCCATTTTTGTGATATCGATTCTTCCCATCCATGAACATGTAATGTTTTTCCATTTGTTTGTGTCCTCTCATTTCTTTGAGCAGTGGTTTGTAGTTCTCCTTGAAGAGATCGTTCATATCACTTGTAAGTTGTATTCCTAGGTATTTTATTCTTTTTGCAGCAATTGTGAAAGGGAGTTTACTCATGATTTGGCTATTTGTCTATTACTGGTGTATAGGAATGTTTGTTGTATTTGCACATTAATTTTCTATCCTGAAAGTTTGCTGATGTTGCTTCACAGCTTAAGGAGATTTTGGCTGAGATGTTGGGATTTTCTGAATATACAATCATGTCATCTGCAAACAAACAATTTGACATCCTCTCTTCCTATTTGAATAACATTTGTTTCTTTCTCTTGCATGACTGCCCTGGCCAGAACTTCCAATACTATGTTGAATAGGAGTGGTGAAAGAGGACATACTCGTCTTGCGCTGGTTTTCAAGAAAAATGCTTCAAGCTTTTGCCCATTTAGTATGATATTTGCTGTGGGTTTGTCATAAATAGCTATTATTATTTTTTGATATGTTCCATCCATACCTAATTTATTGAGAATTTTTAGCATGAAGGGGTGTTGAATTTTATTGAAGGCCTTTTCTGCATCTATTGAGATAATCAAGTGGTTTTTGTCATTGATTCTGTTTATGTGATGGATTGTGCTTATTGATTTGGGTATGTTGAACCAGCCTTGCATCCCAGGGATGAAGCTGACTTGATCATGGTGGATAGGCTTTTTGATGTGCTACTGGAATTGGTTTACCAGTATTTTATTGAGGTTTTTTGCATCAGTGTTCAACAGGGATATTGACCTGAAGTTTTTGTTGTTGTTGTTGTAACAACACCAACAAAATACAGTGTCTCTGCCTTTGGTATCAGAGTGATGCTCATCTCATAAAATGAACAGGTTTCTGTTGAGATTAGTAGTGATATTAATAAATGTGATGTATTTGTGATACTGTATGGTAAACTTTGTCAACATTTGCATAACTCAGTGAACCAATATTCTACAAATGACCAAAGTATGTTGTTATCAATAATGCACACTTAAAGGATCATTCAAAATACAATATAGACAAATGAATTATATTGAAATAGAGTAGAAAATGTTCATCAGTATGTTTTCAGAATCCACATTGCTATTATCCCGTAAAAAGCTACTGCTTATCTAATTTTGGTGTGGTATGAAAGAAAAATTTGTACGTTTTTCTGAAAAGGCTATTAAAACACTCCTCCCTTTTTTTTTTTATCTACATACACATGTGAGGCCAGATTATTCCCAACATTACAACTAAAACAACGTATTATAACAGAATGAATGAAAAACAAGATATGAGAATCCAACTATTTCTGTTCAGTCAGATATTAAAGAAGTTAGCAAAAAATGTAAAACAGTGTCACTCTTCTTTTATTTTGGTAAATTTGTTATATTTTGTAAAATAAGTTATTTTTATTAACATTTAACAAATGTATTATTTTAATGAATACATGAAGTTTTTAAAAAAATTGACATCAATGCTTAATATGGTAAATATCAATAGATATAACCCACATAAACAAAAGCTCTCTGAGATCCTAAATAATTTTTAGGGGTGTAAATTGCTCTGAGCCCAAAAGGTTTACTTATTTGAGGAATGCTGATTTGGATAATCTTTCATTGCTTGTCAGTGCCTAAAATTGCAGGCAGTTAGAATCTAATCTTCTGTGTTTGTAGTGCCCTCTTCCTAAATACTTTTTTCTGTTTTACTATGAAGAGCCTACTCTGATCACTTTATTTTGTAAGAACAGGAACCCAGAGGGTCTGGAAGCATATCACATCCTTGAGAAGAGTGCTGGACATAAAGGCTACTAAGGAAAGATAAGGTGCAAATATAGTCTTCACCTATTCCACTATTTTCCCAATGATCAATCCTGGTGACACATATGAAAATTAATAAGTCTCATAGCACAATGCCTGAAGTATGAAACTGAGACAAGAGATGCCATTCTTTGCCTCATTCCTTGGCCTCTTGCTCATTGCTTATGGCTTAGACTAAATGGGCACCAAAGAGATCACCTAGAATTTATTGAAATCTCATTTTTCTGGTTAATACATAGCACATTGACCCAAATGGCCAGTTATTTGGCTGAATACAATCTTTTCTTATGAAAATTTTCTGAAACACAGTTCATTAAAAATTCATATTATGTGAATCATTTTCCTTGTCAGGACTATAGATTCTTCACAGGGGCCCACAAGAACTGGCCAAGTGGTAAATTTGCCTCCAAAACAAGTCTCTGGGTTTCAGAAAAAAGAACCTCTTTTCCAGCAACAAAGTATGTTTTTCTCACTGAAAGAAGATACACTTCATCATATGACTCAAAAAAAGTCTTAATGGAAAATATGCAAAAGTTGAACCCCTTGAAAGATTTATTTATTCCTATTTGTGAAAATTCATTTCCTCTTTCATTTTACTGATTACAGCTTTAAGAGCTCTTTGAAAAAAATATCTTTTTGAAACTATCCTCTATCTTCATTCTTACAGTCATTGTCCCTATCTAGGCTCTAATTACTTCAAATATAATGGTCTATCCTCTAAAAGAGAGTTTCACCTCCTGTTTTGCCCCCTCCTGCAATCCATTCTGTATACTATTGTCTCCGTGATCATTCAAAGAATGGTAGAAAGGAAGCAGGCTGTCGAGCGAGGCACATGTGAGTTTGAATCTTGCCTCTCCCACTTCCTTGTTTACAATATTTGAGAAGTTAATTAATTTCTCCGTGCTTCAATTCATCAATGCAGAAAATGGGTGATAATATTAGTCCCTACTCCATAGGATTGTTTGATGAATTAAATTAGATGACGTGCGCAAATTGCCTAGAATGGTGATAGGACATGGAAAGTACTCAATAACTAATAATTTTATTTTCCCTCCTCTGATCTGTTTATATTCTTTCAATTACTTCCTGTATTCCATGGCTTCTATACTCTAAGACGTTTTTGTAGATCTCCATCCTCCAAGCTTCTTTCCCTCTGTTTCCAGCATGCCGTATGGGTCAGACAAAATCTTGTCCTCACTTTCACACAAACAGTACATGTTTATTCTACATGTTTGTTCTTCATTCATGTCCTTGGCAATATTCCTTCTCTCTCCTGGAATCCCTTGCCTTCTCTACTCTCTTTAAATTTTCTAAACTGCAGATACTCAAATATTTCTCCACAGATTTTGTTATTGGCATACCCTCTACAGTTTTGTGGGTTTTTTGTGTAGTTTTTTTGTGAATAATCACAGTATTTAAAATTTAGTTACCTACTTTAGCCTCCTCTTAAGAAATATTATCTAAGAAGTCATATATTTGTATGGTTAATTTTATTATATTTTAAATATGTAAAATAAATGTATAGCTTTAAATTGTTTAAGCTTTTCTTTGTACCACCTAAAATACAAAAACCTTGGTAGGTCTCCACTAGGACATTTTATTCTTTGGGAAACACTGCTTAAAGCAAAACTTGCCCATCAAGAAAGGACCAGAAAACATTCTCCAACAGACTCAGCCCATGGTTAATTTATCTTCTTAATTTCCACACAATTTCACAGTAAATTATATACTATGCTATATTTTCTAACTATTTTATGAATAATTAACTTGTCACATAAGCTGTAGACTCTTGGAGGATAGGAAACGTAGTTTTTGCTTCCCAATCCCAGCCTTCCCCCACAGCTTTGGAGAGATTTCTCATTGTTGTAGTTCATTAAATATTTGTTAAATGATTAGTTTTCAAAAATGCATAGGAATACTCTGTAGATACATAATCAGACATGGAAATCTCTTGAAGGTATTTTATCTAAAGCAATTTAATTTCACTAGTTCTAATTTGAAAATAATTGAAGTTCACAGTTCACTCTGTCCTTTATTTTTCCTTTTTGGATTCCACTAATGTTCTAGAAAGGACTGAAAGTTATTTCAAAGGAAGAATGTTATAAGAAGATAATATAAGTTAAAGTGGATAAAAAATAATAATGAAAAAATTGGCAAAGACATAAAAATTGAGATATAATAAAAATGAATCCCACAAAGCACACCATAAAAAATCTCCACAGTTGCTACCAGTAGATTCTATGTTGGTTCAAGATTTTTAATCTGACTTTGTAAAAAGAGACACATGACCAATTATAAAGTCAGTATTCATAAAAATAAAATTTAATCATTTGCTTAGGAAAACATCTAGCTTCTCCTCATACTAAATCATATAGAGCTCTAGGGTTACCTAGGAAACACAATATATGATAATAAATAACATCCTCAACAATAGCTATCACTCCTCATTTATTGATACTGTTAGAGAGAATTAAAAGCCTTTGAAGCACCAAATCATAAACTTTTCCCAGCCTATGGAAAACATAATTCATCATTTAAAGTAAACTTTGATGACATACATAAGAATAAGGGAAGAATTTAGAACTATTGGTAAAATAGTACAACTGCACTACTTTTAAAAATCTTATAATTAGGGTACTTATTACTTGGTTTTAGTTTACAATGATTTGTAGACCATAAGTCATATCTAGTAACAAAAAGACTTTCTTCTAAAAGTTAATTGGAGATGACTGTTAGGTTATCAGCTTGCTTTGTTTCTCCACAGATTTATTCATTATAATTGTATTAGTTTGTTTTCGTGCTGCTGATAAAGACATACCTGAGACTGGCAAGAAAAATAGATTTAATTGAACGTAACAGTCCCACATGGCTGGGGAGGCCTCAGAATCATGGTGGGAGGCAAAATACACTTCTTACATGGCGATGGCAAGAGAAAATGGGAAAGATGCAAAAGCAAAAACCTCTTATAAAACTATCAGATTTCATGAGACTTATTAAATTCCAGGAGAACAGTACGGAGGAAACTGCCCCCATGATTCTAAAGATCTGCCATCACCTCCTTCCCACAACACGTGGGAATTATGGGAGTACAATTCAAAATGAGATTTGGGAGGGCATACAGAGCCAAACCATATCAATAATTAACACTTAAAATTTACCTAAGTTAAAATTTTTCTTCATTTCAATTGAGACACTGACTTCTGGTTTTATTTTTCTTCCCTTTTTAGAGTCAGTGACAGAAGAAGCTACTTGTGTGCAAGACAGAAATGAAGTAATCTGGCAGGCTTCCTACTCTCAATGTGAAGGTTTTGTCTGTGAAATAAAGCTGGGATGTGGTGATGGTAGCCAATTGTAAGAAAATGATTTCTTTTATTTCTGGATCCCAGGGTTTGCCTTCAAAGCTCAACAGGTCTGGAACTTTTTTGTTTGTTCATAGAAGAATCTTACCCTAGGAAAACTGGCTCACACTAACCATAGTGGGGAACAGAACTTCCAAATGGACTGAGATGTGTGTTGGTCTGTCAGTGTATTCTCTTTTCAGTAGGGATTCCAAGTCAGAAACCTAAATTAACAAAAGATAGGAGCTGAATAAACATTTGAAATCAAAATTAAGAAGCGGATTGCAAGGCTAAACTTGTTTCATTTGACATACATCAGCCAGGATGAGTACCCTCTCCCTTTGCCAGTCTTTACAAGTTATGACATTTCCGTCAATCATCCCAAGCTCTTAGTTTCCAATGCTGACAGCTTATCTTTCCCTTACATGCCAACAGGGGTTTGTGCTGCATTTTAAACCTTGTTTCTCAAAACTACTCTCAAACTTAGTTGACACTATAGTCCTCAAGTGTATGATCTTCCTGTATTCACACAATTTCGAAGGCCTCATATATGTTGCACATAAATACCAGAATTTTAGTACACTGGAGGGAGACCCTGTAATCAATAATGTTCATTTACTTATTCATGTATTCTTTGAACATTTGTTTATTCATTAATTCCCAGATGTATTCATTCAATAACAGTTCATGAAAATGCCTTGTGCTGGGCAAGTTGGGAATACAGCTATGAATCAGACATGATCTTTGCCCTCAAGCAGTGTGCAGTCCAGTAAATGGATAGTAAATACACAAAAATAATGAAACTATGTGTTAAATTGTGAGTCTAGAGACAAAGGGGTTGGGAGAGGGGCACTCCAAATGGAGGGAACATCTTAAGCTATGATACTTCTACTGTTTTTAATTTTGACTTGTATTTTTTAGGTTTCCTCAGCCTTTGCCCCTCAGGCTTGCACAAGCTGCAGCTTTCCTGTTACTAGGTAAACAATCTTTAGATTTGCCTGAAAATTTCATCTTACCATGGAACCTACTGGAATCAGTGAAAATCTAGATATGCTGGTTTTCAAGGAAGGAGATAGGGTGAGGAAGGCTGTTATACAGCCATTGTGTTAGTACGCATAGCCTCTGACTCCCCGCTATTTTAATTTCTCTGCACCAATGAAATAAAAAAAAAGTTTGAGTAACGTCATTTGCTCAAGGGACTTACCTTTCATTTGTGCAAATAAGGTTTCTGTGGTGAGACACCAGATAAACTCAACTTCCTCTTTCAACAACAAATGTGTCAGTTATCAGCAGGATCCATGCCGCCAGAGTAAAGCTTTTTACCCTTTGCTCCCTGCAAAGAAACAAGAGTGCTTATCCCAGCTAAACTCCAGGGTAAGTTAATGCCTAGCACCTGGGGATTGGTGGTTTCATGTGGGAAGATTGGTGTGATCATAAAGATCAGAACAGAGGTGTATGTGCGGCCAGTGTCTGTATTAAAATTGTCACTGGTTTCTCATCTCAGACGTCTTACAACAGGAGCAAAGATAATTACCGTTGAATTTGAACAGAGTCCAGAGTTAACGTTAATGCCATCAGTCTTCTTCATTATGCCAGGAGCATGGAGTCTGTGATGCAGCTCACTCTTTATGAGCGCTCTTTATAGAGTGGGACCAGAGAAGATGGCACAAAGTGGTAAGAAGAGTATATTCAGTGAGACTCATTGGGACAACTTGACATATTCAGCCAATAAAAGTAAATTTAATTTTTTATGGTGTATAATTTATCTAGCTGCATAATGAAGAAAAATTTTTAGGTATAAAATCCTTGCTTTGGAAAATTTAGCTTTCAGAGATACTGAGACAAATAGTAGAAAGTAGGATAATAGATTCTGGGGGCTGAAAGGGCCTGTAGAGATCCAAATCCCTCACAATACAGTCAGGGTAACTGAGAGACAGTGAAGACACTTTGGTTCACTCAGCTTGTTAGTAGTATAGGTGGGTTTAGGACCTGTGTCTTTAAATTCATGTTCCCTTTCTCCTACAGCAGTTTGCATCTCCCAGAGAATACTGTAAATTTATTTGTGACCCTGTCATAGGAAAGGAGAAAATATCCCAGATGACTTCAGAGTCTGGTCAGAGTGGTTCCTTGATCCTTTGAAAGCTACTTTTTGACTGAAGTTCAGCCTTACTGGATAGCAGAACCCATGAGTGAGGCACTCATTTTTTCAGTTATTATTGCTATTACTCTGAATACTAGCACCTCTCTCCTTCTGAGATAAGATAACTAAATCAAAAGGAGACTTTCAGCTAAGGAATCCCTGAAGGGAGACTGTGCCAAATCAATTGGAACCAAGATAAGTCCAGATAGAATGATACCAGATTTGGCTGTGCTTTCCAGGGGAGTAGGCTCAGTTCCAAGAATCCTGAAAGTGAGAATATTTTTATTTAAGTTGTTCAAATGGATGTGTGGAGTCATTATGATGTCTATTAATTGGAGAATCTATCTCTTAGCAATTGCAGCACAGTAAAATTAATCACTTATGAAAGTAGATGACATGCAGGTATACTGAGGTGGAAAATGGTGTAAACTGTAGTCAGAATCAGATCACACATTTGGTTCAATTGTTTTTGCAATAGTTCCTGTTGAACACAGATTCTCTGGCCAAATGCAGTTTATTTTGGGGCTCAACTGGGAAAGTTGTAGAGTTCAAGTTGTACAGACTACTCAAATCTGAAGACACCAAATGAATAAACACATTTCTGGGTTGTTTTAGTTTGAAGTAAGTGAGTTGGGGTTTCAAAAGACAGGCCAGCCTGCTGGGCTTGGTGGCTCATGTTGTAATTCTAGCACTTTGGGAGGCCGAGACGGGTGGATCACCTGAGGTCAGGAATTCGAGACCAGCCTGGTCAACATGGCAAAACCCCATCTCTACTAAAAAATACAAAAATTAGCTGGGTGCAGTGGCAGGCGCCTATAATCCCAGCTACTGGGCAGGATGAGGCAGGAGAATCGCTTGAACCCGGGAGGTGGAGGTTGCAGTGAGCTGAGATTGTGCCATTGTACTCCAGCCTGGGAGACAGAGCAAGATTCTGTCTCAAAAAAAAAAAAAAAAAAAAAAAAAAAATGGGGCCAGCCTATCTATACTATAGCTCTCTGTAATGGCTCAAGCAAAGAGAACAGAGCTGTTTATAGTAAAATGAGACTTTCTAAAAGTTCTCACAGTCATGGCAATGGCTTTCTGGGGGTCTATGATTTACTTTAAAAGCTTTTGGCAAAAAGGTTTATTTATTCTTCAGATCAGTATATTTTGTGGGGAAGTTTTCTCCTAGTATCAATTCATATACATCACAGGTAGAGTGATAAAATAGATATATCAATACACAAGGAGTCAGAAGTCTATGTTATAGTTCAAGTTCTGCCAATGACTGGTGTGGCTTTTGGTGAGTTATTTCATTTCTGTGGGTCTCAATAATCTCGTCTATTATAATGGGAGAGGGCTTGGAATAGATGGTTTCTAATTTCCTTCCTAGTAATCCAATGATTTGATTTAGACTGTTAGATACTTACGAAGAGTTAAATGTTATGGAGTGGTGAATAATGGAATCTTAATAGGGAAATCTATCTAGAGAGGACATTCTGGAAGTGTAGTTCAGATCTCCAAGAGAACTGAGTATCCTTTCCCAATTGGCATTATATTTCTTTCAGGTAATGTCATCATGAGAGCTTCAACTTTTAGACCACAGGCAAATGCTTTGTAAGCAATTTCCCTTTTTAAAAAATGAGAAAATGCAAGAAAAAAGATAAAACTTTCTGAAATCTGATTTCCAGAGTGACAATGACACTCAATCGGCATTTCTCAATCTTTTAAAACCAAGGTTCCCTTTGAGAAACATAAACATTTCACTACAAGGTTACTGTGAACTTGCCTTCCTAGGAACCAGACCCTGGACTTGTAGAAAAATCTGCTCCATCACATTGACATTTTCCAAGTACTAAATGCCCAACAGCTAAGAAGATTTTGTAGATCTGTACTTTCACAGTTTTTATTGTAGAAACAATAATGACATTTTTTATTTTGTTTTCCAAATACATTTGTTATAATAAGGAATATGTTTTTTCAAGTAACACTTATTTTCTACCCTTTCACTTTAAAAATTACTGCTCTAGATATTCTAGTCCTCTGCTACAACTACACTTCTTAGGGGGTTTTCTAAATTAAGAAACGTATAGGATCCAACCAAAGGCCCTTGGAGATGACTCTGTGTACAAATAAAGAGGAAATGAACTCACATTTCTTTAATGCTTATTGGGTATCAGACATGAAAATAGGTACTCTTACACACATTTTCTTTTTTTAATTTTTATTTCAGTATTTTCTTGAACTACAAGTGTTTATTCTGTTGCATGGATAAATTATATAGCAGTAAATTCTGAGATTTTTAGTGTACCCATCACCCGAGTAGTGTACATTGTACCCAATGTGTAATACTTTTATGCCTAGCCTGTCTCACACTCCCCCTTCTGAGTCTCTAGATTCCATTATATCACTCTGTATGCCTTTGCATAATCGTAGCTTATCTGTCACTTATAAGTGGGAACATCTTTTTTATTATTATTATTTTTCACTCCTGTGTTATTTTACCTAGAATAGTGGACTCCAGCTCCATCCAAGTTACTACAAAATACATTACTGCGATCCTTTTTATGGCAGAGGAGTATTCCATAGTATATATATACCACGTTTACTTTATCCACTCATTAGTCAATTGGCACATAGTTTCATTACACATCTTTGCAATTGTGATTAGTAGGATTGCTGTATCAAATGGTAGATTTACTTGTAGCTCTTTAAGGAATCTCCATACTGTTTTCTATAGAAATTGTATTAATTTACATTCCCACCAGCGAAGCATTTTGTTTTATCCACATACATACCAGAATCTATTTTTCTTGACTTTTTAATAATAGCCATTTGCAGTAAGGTGCTATTTTATTCTGGATTTAATTTGCATTTATCTGATGATTAGTGATGTCGAGCATTTTTTCATGTTTGTTGGGCATTTGTATATCTTCTTTTGAGGAATCTCTATTTATGTCCTTTGAGCACTTTATAATGAGATTATTTGTTTTTCTATTGCTGACTTGTTTGAGTTCCTTGTAGATTCTAGTTTCTAGTCCTTTGTCAGATGCATAGTCTGCAAATATTTTCTCCCATTCTGGGGGTTTTCTGTTTACTCAGATTATTATTTTCACACACATTTTTCTTTAATGTTTAAAACAAATTATGTGGCAGAAACTATTCTAATTTTACAAAAGAGGAAACTGAAGCCCAGGGATATGAAGTGAATTGTTTCAGGCCAGAGAGCCAACAACTGAGACATGATATGATACCAGGTCTTCCCAAAGAACATGATTATTTCCACCCATAAAATGCTGCAACAACTGCAAAAATGATATCTAATTAGGCCACCTTCCTAAATGATTGAAAATCCAATACAGATTCATGTGTAAAAGTTCAGATTCAAACTTTAAGTTGTTGCTTGGTAGTGGTCACAATTACTTTAATTCATTTTAAGGATAAAAATAATTTTCACTTCCCCTAACAGAGGAAAATGTCTATACTTGCAGAATGTGTCCAAATTTGTGTGTTTTGGATGTCAAACAGGCTTATTTGGAGTTGATATAGATTTATTCAGGAAACAGCAGAGTTTCCAATTCTAGCTGCTACTCTTTGGTTCTGGTTGTAAGCGGCTGAATGAAGAACACCGGGGCCATGGAGATCAGATTGTTTTGGATAATTCATGTGAAATTTAGTGGTTAAAAATAAAAGAAAAATGTAAGATGAGGCAAAGCAAGTTAAGTTCCCAGATGACATTTAAAAGTTGTCCTCTGGAGAGTGGGAGGGGCCCCCATCAGCAACTTTTTTTTCTGTTTAATTATTTCTTCTCCTCCCAGGATGACAAGCCCACAGACAGGCCTCAGCATCAAGTAAAATGGAGAAGTAAATTTGATAAACATGTTTACTTAGTGGTGCCAGTGACTTACTGATGAGTGGTGAAAAGACGGGGAAGATTGAGAGCGAAGATTTATGGAGTTGGTACCAGCTGCATAAGTGGCAGCATCGCAGTGGTGATGGTATTAGTTAGGGGCAGGGTTCGGAGGGGGAATGCTCATGAAATCATGCCAAATGAGAGCTAGAAGGGAGTTAAAGGTCATCTAGTTTAAATCATATTATTTTAATAATGAGGAAATGAAACTCACAGAAGGGAAAGAGCATATCAGAGCAGCACAAAGAGTATTTAAATATTACCAATATCCAATATCTTAGCTACAAATCCAGTACACTTTTCTAAAAATTCTACTGCTTTTGAGTCTTCTCTATCTTACAGCAAGTCTTGTCCTACTCAGATCATTCCTGTTGTAAAGAAATTCTTCCAGTACTTCTATCTGCAGATTTGTTATAATTTGAATTCATAAGCACAACTCCATAAAGAACGTTAGTTTTGATATAACCCTATCCTGACACCTTGTGGGCGGCAATTTGCCTTATATGCGTAGTGTGTATACATAAAACTGCTAGAACTAGAACCGAAAACAATAGCTTTTTTCTCTTTTTTTTTATCTCCGAGGAACAGTCTTATCCACAGAAATACCACTTTAAAATATGTTTCTGTCCATATAATAAGTTATTCAGTTAAAAATAACTTCAGCTTTCTGTGCTTATGAAAAGCCTTATTACAGTTAAAATCGTAATAACTCTGACTTGCAGAAAGTCACTTACTCCTGCTGAGACTCCATTTTCTAATCTGTAAAGGATTATAGTAATAATTAACTTAGAATTCTTACAAAGATTAGAGGTAACATGTGAATAGCACTTAGCTAGTTACTGACAGGATGTGGAAATTTCTTCACTGGGACTTAGAAAATTAATATAAATTCTGATGCCATAATAATATAAGCTCACTTTGGCTGTAACTTTGTGAAAACCACAACGCTGAGCTAGTTGGTTGGAAAAAGCAGCTGCTTTGGGGTAGATGGTACTAGTATCTAGTAAGGTTTTGGACTCAGCTCCAATGAATCACATTTAAAGACCTGCCACACATTTGTATTGTGAGAAAACATTTAGTTATTTCCACAAAATAAAGTTTTCAGTGACCAAATTCCTAATTAAGCTTAAGGGGTTCCTGTTGGATTTCAAATAGAAAGCTGGATTGCCTGCTTTTAAGCTCTTAGGTGTTCAGATTTCTTAGACCAAAACCTTATTATTCTTGCTTTGACCACATTTTCTTCAGTAGCAGAAAGGAGAAAGATTATGGCTGTAGTTTGGGAGAGTGGTTCATGGGAGAGACTTTACAAGCAAAAATGCCTACGGCTCTGTTAATATGTGCCTATGCTCTGTAGTCTTACCTTCTCACAGTGCAGCCTACAAATTCAGTAGGAGTTTGAAGAAGAGGGGAGTGAGAGTAGGGTTGCCTGATGTAAGGAAAAAATGGGAGTTGAGATGTGATATTGAGACAGAAGTAAAGTATTGACCTCTGAATTGGGCTCCAGGTAAGAAAGGAATATGATGAAGTTTTAGTCATAACATTGTGCCATTTGTATTATCAGGAATATCTTTAGAGACATACTTTGATCTTTGTTTTTCTTTCCATTTTTTTTTCTTCAACTTTTATTTTAAGTTTAGGGATACATGTGCATGATGTGCAGGGTTGTGACAGAGGTAAATGTGTGTCATGGTCATTTGCTGAAAAGATCATCCCATCACCTAATTATTCAGCCTAGCATCCGTTAGCTATTCTTCCTGATGCTCTCTCTCACCAAACAGCCCCCAACAGACTCCAATGTTTGTTGTTTCTCACCATGTGTCCATGTGTTCTCATAATTCAGCTCCCATTTATAAGTGAGAACATGTGGTGTTTGGTTTTCAATTCCTGCATTAGATTGCTGAGGATAATGACTTCCAACTCCATCCATGTCCCTGCAAAGGAAATGATCTCATTCTTTTTATGGCTGTATAGTATTTAGGGACACACTTTGTAAGTGAATCCTGTTATTTCAGAGATGGTGGGTGATTTTTCTGCTTTTCTTATAAGATTCAAACTCTATGCTGGTCATTCCCTTCAGGATATGGCACTCACCAACAGACCCTTCTTTCAAGTGAAAAGGCATCTCTTTTAATGGTGCTGACCTTTGGAATAGGAAGCATGTACCCTGGACAGAGCACTTCAAACTAGAGGTACCAAGAGTAATTACATCTGTAAGACTGGCATTGGAGGCACTGGGAATTCTATTCTCACCTCTTTCTGGTTAATTCACAACCACAGAAGTACTGACTGAAGTGAGGCTGTGGGGATATGTATTCCACCTTGAAGTGCATTAAGGAATGGATATAGGGTGAGGAAAAGAAAAAAACTGGTGTAAACAACTATGGATAGAAGGGCAGGAAGGCAATAAAGAGCTAGAATAAGGTGCGTAGACAAGAAAATTACTTTGGGAGTTGGAGAAACTTGATGACAAAGATCTAGCTAAGAGTGTAGAAAACCACGATTTTCTAGGAGTGAAAGGGAACAATCAATGAAAGAGAATCCTGAGGGAGGTAAGAAGAGTGTGATAATTCATCTTGAGTAACAGGAAGGACAGCTGTGTTGGGAAGTAAGAAGATTGCAGCTATAAACAAAATTATGTGTGTTGGGAAAGGACAATAGATGAAGCTGATTTCTTCTCACCTAATAATCTCAATTTACTCTTTGAGCTAAGGGCTAAAACAAATAGTCTTCTGAGAAAAGTGGAGGATTGGGAGCAGGAGAAAGAGGAAGAAGCTTTAGCAGAATAGTAAAGGAGCTGATTAGCCACCATGAGAATAGGAGAAGATACTAATCAGGTTCATGCTAAAAGAGAGTAGAGGAAAATAATCTTAGACTGGAGGTCATTAATTTCTACTTGTGCCATTTCAAATACACACTAGTATTTTAATGGGATAATTGAGACACTTGGATAGTAAGAAAGAAAATGTGTTGTGGACTTAACCTGGGATTAGGACCTTGCCAGGCTGGTACAGCAGAAGAATGAAGAACAAAGAAGTTGAGTATTCTTGTGTAAGAGTGGATAATTTGGCCAACTATTTAATCTGGGTTAGACACAGGAGAAAATAAGGTGAGGGGGCATGCTCTGTGAGATTAGGAGAAATTGAAGCATTTAGATATTGAAGGTTTCTGGAAATGTATGGTGCAAGTTAGTATAGCACAATTTGTAGTGAAGCTCAGTCATTATGTTAGAGAAAGAAAACCATCTGAAGAGTTAGGAATTGATGAGGTTTAGCAGATAGTACAACATTGAAAAATACTGGAATAAGAAATAGGTGAATGGATTTTTTTTGTTTGTTTTGTTTTGTTTTGTTTTGTTTTTTACTTATTATTTTTTATTATTATACTTTAAGTTCTAGGGTACATGTGCATAACGTGCAGGTTTGTTACATATGTATACTTGTGCCATGTTGCTG
>NW_012108597.1:181517-195253 GCF_000951045.1 Mandrillus leucophaeus
ATGAAGGGCTGTTGAATTTTGTCAAAAGCCTTTTCTGCATCTATTGAGATAATCATGTGGTTCTTGTCTTTGGTTCTGTTTATATGCTGGATTATTCAGATTATCAGCAGAAGTGAATGCTGTTAGTTGCTGCATACGAAGTTGCTTTGGAAAAGTGCAAAACTGCGATACCTTTTTTTAACATGTTTTATAAATGAAATCATCTTTGACTCCTCAAGCAGTCTTGAAAATTGCTCAATTCCATATCTGATTTTTACTTTAAATTCTAATATAATAAGGTGACCAACTATTCCCTTTGCTTTGGACTGTCACAGGTTTAGCACTGAAAATACTATGTCCCAAAAACCCTCAGTCACAGGCAAACCTCAACTGTTGGTCTTCCTATATACTCCCAAAGCGATTTGGATTCCCTGTGTCCCATTTCTTCAATTCATCTTCCACATGGTTGCCAGCGTGACCTTTCTAGTTTTTATTTATTCATTTTTAAAGTATTATTTATTTTTGAGACAAGGTTTTTCTCTGTCACCCAGGCTGGAGTGTAGTGGTGCAATCTCAACTCACTGCAACATCTGCCTCCCTGGCTCAAGCAATCCTCCCACCTCAGCCTCCCGAATGGCTGGGACCACATAGGCGTGCCACCGCACCCAACTAATTTTTATATTTTTTTGTATAGATGAAGTTTCGCCATGTTACCCAGGCTGATCTCAAACTCCTGAGCTCAAGCGATCCACCCACCTGGGCATCCTAATGTGTTGGGTTTATAGGTGTGAGCCACCACACCCCGCCAGCAGCCCGACCTTTCTAAAACACAAGTATGGTGATATCGCATCTCTTTACAGAATCTTTCAATGATTCCTCGTGAAGTGCATTAAAAATCTTTCATGACCTAATCCCATCTACCTTTATAGTCTCTTTTCCCTTTTACTACCTTTCTTGACTCATACCTCCCATTCCACCCTCTCCACTATGCTATCCTATTCACCAGCTGGGATAGAATTATTATTATTTCTTTCAATATATCATTCATTTTTATATTTTGTGACCCTTGTATGTTATTTATCCATCGCTGGAAATCTTTCTCATCGTTTCTTCTCCAAAATCCTACCCATTCCTCAAACTACTTATTAAAAAATTGACTTCCAGTCTTTCTGTTCTATGCAGACTTTACTTCTGCTTCCACAGAAATGTCTTTGTTACCTCTTTCATGAAATGTTTCTGAAATCTGTTATGGTTAGTTAACTTATGACTATCCCATGTGACTGTAAATTTATTGAAGGCAACAACCATGTATTATTTTTCTCTGGAATTTCCCATTCCACTCCATCATCCTTTGCCATTAGCATATAGGACACCCACATAGCAGAACTTCTACTTGGATGAAATCACAAACTGTTAAGATTCAGATGAAATATATTGATAATAACCAGTAAAAACGGTCATGCTTATGGAGAATTTTTGAAGAGATGGAACTTGACCTCAGCTTTGAAAGGTTGCTAGGATTTAGAAAGAACAATGGATACTTCAGACAAAGTGAGATTAACTTTATCTCTTCCCCAACCACCATCTTTATTTTTCTCTCCATCGTGGCAGAAAACGGGAACAGGGTTGGAGAGAAAAATAAAGATGGTGGTGAGGGAAGAGATAAAGTTAAAATTTACCTCACTTTTCCTGAGTTATCCATTGTTCTATTTAAATCCTATATATTATCTTTAGCAGCTAAAATCGGACTGATATCTCTCCTGCTTAATTCATAGGAATGATGCTGTGCCAACATGAGGGATTCTCATCACCTGTGCCATTCACTTCAATTGTTGCTATTCACTGATTGTGATGTTAGAGATTTTTAAATGTTACCCCTGTGGGGGTATAGGCTTTTGGCCTTCTCAAGGTTTGCTACAAAATCACTGGCATGAGGCAGACTGATTAATATGAGATAAAGAATACAAATTTATTTAAAGTATATACACAGGAGCCTTCAGAATGAAGACTCAATTTCCCAATAGGTAAGAAAAGCTTATATACTATCTTGAAATTACAGAATAGATGTAGACTCAGAGTATTTTCAAAAACAGTTTTTAGTGGCAAGACAAGTTATTGGAGGAAGAGAGTGAGAGGCTTGGTGACAGAGTTGGCCTCGTTATAGATGAAACCTCTGTCAGAGAGAATAGATGGTAAATGTTTCTTTTCCGACTTTTAAAGATGTCAGACTCAATCTCTCCTGGATCTGAGAAAAGCATAGAATGGGAGAGGCATAGCTACATTAATGGAGATTCTTTGCAGATGCACATTTTCCCCACCTCAGTCTGTGAGCCCTGAGGCAATCATTTCAAAATATTTTAAGTAAATATATTTTAGGGTAACATATTTTTATTTCCTTCACCTTTAAAAGACAAGAAGTTTCTCAGGGACACAGATCATTGTGGATGATTCTATATTCTCCATAGAACCTAGCAAATAGTTAATAGGATGAGGCTTATTGAATATATGCTGATTGAGTGTGGGCTTTAAAGCAGCCAAAGTCCTCAAAAAGCCATGGAAAAAAGTAAATAGAATTATTTCCCTTTATGTTTTCTTTTCAAGTGTAGAGAGCTTTAGTGACTATATGATGCAGCCTCCTCACTCCCATTTCAGGTCCCATGTGTAGGTGGATAGCAAGTCATTTTCTGATTTCCTTCACAGAATGACAACCAACCAAAATAAAAGGTTGAGATAACTATGAAAGCAAATCATAAAACTGTCCTTTACCTGAGGTCCAGATAATAGTATTGATGATACCCTGAGATCTTGGATTGTGCTGGTTTCTACCCATAGGGTATATCTGACCACCTGTGATTTCTAAATGATTTATTTTCTCTTTTCTCAGGCCTCTACAGGTATTGCTTTACTGAGGTGAAAAGAATAGGTGCAGGGAATATTGATAGGGGCAGCCCAAGTCAGAAGAAAACATTTTAGGGAAATAGTAGGCATCAGAAATGTATTAGTTGATATATCAAGGTTTTTAATTTGTGCTTAATACTTCTAAACAGAAACTTTGAACTACTGTGTAAGCAGTTCAGTTCAATTATACTTTTTATAGGTTCTTTGAATGCTTACTAGGCTAGGTCCTGGCCATATGGTGATGAACAAAGGAGATCTTTTTGTGGCACTGATGAACTTAACAGCACACTGAGAGTAATAACCAATAAACAAATAGAAAAAACCCAAATTGCAAATGTTGATACTACAAAGAGAAAGAGCAGAGAGTGTGAGAGTATGTAATGATGTATAGGATTACCTAGATCGAGTGGGTGGTTAAGGTCTCTCAGACCCACAGACTGAGGTTAAAAGGAACCAGACATGTGAATTTTGTGATGTCAGCACAACTTACTTAACCTCTTTGAGTCTCAATTTTCTCATTTGCAATGTGGAAATAATCATAGGACTCCTGCGAGGATGAATGAGATAATGAATAAGGTGTTTAACCTGTAAATAAAAGGCAACCCGAAATAAGTGGTAGTTATACTTAATGTTAAACATGGTATGGAGAATGAACTTTTGGGGAAGGACTGGAATGCAAACAGTTTAGTAAGGGAGCTGTTGCAATAGTCAATAGGGTTGATGACAGCAACCTGTATTAGGATGGTGACAGTAGAGGTGAAGATAGATTAGAGATGATTTTACATGGAAGGAGGAATTTTCTGGGTTTTCTGGGTTTTTTATTGTCTATGGGAGGAAATATAGTGGCAAAGGTCAGAATTACTCCCTAATTTCCAGCTTGAGTGTCTGGGAGGGGAGTGAGGGCACTGACTGAGAAAAGGGAAGCACAGACTCAGGAATGAATCACCAATCCCACATCCCTATGAGACACGAACCAAGAATATGTCCAGATTGGAGGGGAGACAAATTGGCAGCACAAAGGGAGCAAACTGCCCACAAATAGGCAACAATAGAGCCAGACTCGTAGATAGACAGAGAGAGGAAGAGAAAGACACACACACACACACACACACACACACAGAGAGAGAGAGAGAGAGAGAGATTAAGAGAGAGAGATGTTGTGAGGGAACAGAGAGGAGTATACTCTGATTTTAGTCCTTCCATCCAGGATTTTCTTGTTAGTCGCTCCTTAGCTTTTTCTTTCTTATATTTCAGAAATGATACAATTGTCCACAGCAAGCTAAATGTTCCCTCCAAGAGAGTCTATGTTTCTGCTCAACCCCAAATAAATACCTTCTGCCTCTCCTCATCATGGGGATTTTACATCTAATGGTCACTAAGAAGATCTGGGGCGGGGGAAAAAAAACCCTTCTTACCTTCCCTTTAGCCTGAAGCAAAAAAGAGGTTTTTGGAAACAAGCCATGCAAATCTCTAAGCTCACAATGAACTGTGAATTGCAGAGACATAAGAACCCACATTTAAAAAAAGAAAAGAAAAAAAAAGGTGTGAACTTGACCTCTGGCTTGCTGTTCTGGCATAATTGGGCTCTGCTGTTTAGCAGGAAGATGTGAACAGAACGTGCCTGTTTTGTAAGTGAAACTTTCTACACCCAGTGAAGCTAAAACAAACAGCCATTTCTTTTAAGTGCAAAAGTGGAAGTATGACTGCAGGGGAGTATGGTTATGAACAGTTCTTAGTTCCTGAAATTTTAATGCACTGATGGATCTTTCTTTGCTCTCTCACAGCCTGCGTGTGGACAATAGTTGATAGTAGAAACAGTGCCAACACTAAAATCAAAGTAGATGGTAGGGTGGGAACAATGTGGCATAAGTAGGAACAGATGTTTATTTCTATTCTGACTGTCCAAATAGAGGAATTCCAGTGTTATATAAGTTCCTACTATGGGATTAGAATGGTTCTGCCACAATATACTCTTCACATGTCACAGTGAAATTGAAATAATGTCTTTTGTAGCAACATGGATGGAGTTGGAGGCCATTATTCTAAGTGAAGTAACACAAGAGTGGAAAACCAAAAACCAGGTATTCTCACTTATAAGTGGGAGCTAAGCTATGAGCATGCAAAGGCATGTGGAGTAATAGTTAAGATAGCCGAATTCTACTAAGTAGTCCCTCCTAGTCAGGGAGAGAAAAGTGGCATAGTGGAAATACCATAGGCTTCAGAACAAGCCAGGAATGATAGTAAATCCTATCTTTACCCTTTTTCTAGTTTTGCTACTTAAGGCAATTTACTGAATGCCTGTGAAGCTCAGTTTTTTCATCTAGATCATAGGGTGATAATAGTTCCTACATTTTAGGACAGTTGTGAAAATTAAATTAAATTAAATAATACACTTGAAAACTTCCATTACAGATTGTGGGATACATCCTTGATGGTCACAATATGATAATTATTTCCTGCCTTTCCACTTGTGAGAGTCCCTTCCACCCTCCATTCTAAGTAACACATACATAAGCAAGATGACTGCATGACTATTTAAGACGTATCACAAATAAGAGGACAAATAGGGAGAAGGAATAAAACAGGGGGAAAAGCAAAAGAATAATTTACAGTAAGAGCAGCTCATAACATCCACACTCCTTTATCTGTGAATTATGTTTTTGTTAGCACAACTCTATTTTCTGGAGCAGGACGTAACATGACATAGGAAGACAATCTGTTACTCATGGGGAGAATCTAAAACCAGGTTATTCTTTTGTTTTTTGTAAACTTACTTCAAACAAAACAAAATAAAAACAATAAACAACAGAAACCCTTCCTCTTCTGAGAAACAACCTCAGTACATTGGTTTTTTCCCACTTCTAGCTCGAAATACAGTAAACATTCCTGCAATATGCACAGAAGGTATGTTTGTGAACTTTGTCATGGGGAAAAGAACAAAGATGAGGGGAAGGGTGTGAATGGAGGCAAGGCCCCTTGTCCTTCCATTTCAAGTCTCAGATCTTCCATTAACAGCTGTGTGGCCATAATAAACTCCTCTCTCTGGGCTTTGCTTCTATCTGTATTATGTGGAGAGTGAATTAGATGATTTCCAAAGGTCCTCCCCAGTCTGAAATTCTACAAGATAGTTAAAGCAAAATGAGTAGTCTGTGGCTCTCTTACCATTCTTATCTGCAGGCGATCAGCATAATTCCATGTCCAGCCTCTGGTAATCTCTAAAGATTACTCTACTCTCTCTATACCTTAATATAACACATAATAAAAACCATACTAAATCATAAAATATGATTAAGGAAGTCCAAAAAAGAAGGAATCTCTTCATAACGATTACTTTAATGAATAAAGAAAGCATTACATTTTAAACTGTCTTCAAAAATGGTTTCAAAGTCCTTCTTTTGCTAGTGTCCAAAGCAGTGTTCATTGTGACTGTTGGATAATTTGTCATGTGAATGTTACCACACAAGTACAGGATTCTACTTAGAGGTAGAACTGGTGTTTTCCCCTCCAAGACTATACAAAGGAAAATACTCTATTTCAGCTTCTAAATTCATGTATTATTTAAACTTTTTATGTAAATTTGGATACCCAAGCCTAGGGAGAAAGACAAACTGCAGGATAACCTAGAGTCACAAGTTATTATGATAGAATAATGAGGTCACACTCTCAGGTCTTGAAAATCAGCCAGGACACTGACAATGCAGGATTAAGGAGTCAGGACCATTTTTCAAGTGCTGGGGTTCCAAGATAAGAAGCCAGGACCCAATGAGCAAAATGGCAGACAAAGGACAGGCATGGGAACCTAAAATGTGAGGCTAAATTTCTACTATGGCAATTGGGAGTGAGCAGTATTTAATCTAACCAGGGCTTTGGACAAGACAAATTTGGAGGCAAAATAAATATACTCGAATTATACGCTGTTTTTGCTGTGATCAGAATAAAAGATTTAATATTTCAAGACATTTTTACCTGCAAAATACAACTTAGAGAATCTTAGGTGGGGGGCAGTTGTGGGACAATTTTATGGTTTCTAAACTGTTACATTGGGTGACTTTGAATCAGTACTGTATTTTCCTTGAGCCTCTAATTCTTTATATGTAAACAGGTCTCTTCTAATTCTAATAGTCTGTGCCTCTGCAAGTATACAAGAGAGATCTCGGTGTTAACTAAAGGACTAATTAACCGTTATATTCTTTATTTTGTTTTACTTTGGGCAGGAACCATAAATCCATGGCTTACCTTGACAAATATACTGAAATATTCAAGATGGGTAGCAACAGTACCAGCACTGCTGAGATTAACTGTAATGTCACTAATGTGAAATTTCAATACTCCCTTTATGCAACCACCTATATCCTCATATTCATTCCTGGTCTTCTGGCTAACAGTGCAGCCTTGTGGGTTCTGTGCCGCTTCATCAGCAAGAAAAATAAAGCCATCATTTTCATGATCAACCTCTCTGTGGCTGACCTTGCTCACGTACTATCTTTACCCCTCCGGATTTACTATTACATCAGCCACCACTGGCCTTTCCAGAGAGGACTTTGCCTGCTCTGCTTCTACTTGAAGTATCTCAACATGTATGCCAGCATTTGTTTCCTGACGTGCATCAGTCTTCAAAGGTGCTTTTTTCTCCTCAAGCCCTTCAGGGCCAGAGACTGGAAGCGTAGGTACGATGTGGGCATCAGTGCTGCCATTTGGATCATTGTGGGGACTGCCTGTTTGCCATTTCCCATCCTGAGAAGCACAGACTTAAACAACAACAAGTCCTGCTTTGCTGATCTTGGATACAAGCAAATGAATGCAGTTGCATTGGTCGGGATGATTACAGTTGCTGAGCTTGCAGGATTTGTGATCCCCGTGATCATCATTGCATGGTGTACCTGGAAAACTACTATATCCTTGAGACAGCCACCAATGGCTTTCCAAGGGATCAGTGAGAGGCAGAAAGCACTGCGGATGGTGTTCATGTGTGCTGCAGTCTTCTTCATCTGCTTCACTCCCTATCATATTAACTTTATTTTTTACACCATGGTAAAGGAAACCATCATTAGCAGTTGTCCCATTGTCCGAATTGCACTGTATTTCCACCCCTTTTGCCTGTGCCTTGCAAGTCTCTGCTGCCTTCTGGATCCAATTCTTTATTACTTTATGGCTTCAGAGTTTCGTGACCAACTCTCCCGCCATGGCAGTTCTGTGACCCGCTCCCGCCTCATGAGCAAGGAGAGTGGTTCATCAATGATTGGCTAAAATTAAGATATCTCTTTAATTATGACTTTGTTTACCTACATTCCTTGTCTTTTTCCCAAAGGCCAGAGTTGAAAACCAATTTCTTTAATTGAACCTTGTGAATAACAGAAATAAGTACTTTTTGTGTGATATTCACAGTCAACAGAGGTGTGATGGTGAAGGCAGAGTGTGAAAAATGTGAGAGAGGAAGAGAAAATAGATTTACCTGATTCCACTTTGAAATTCAAGCCACTTTTTTATTTAAGAAGCCTAGATCAAATTTTTACAGATGTAAATAAAAGTTGAATTTTTTACCTTAAATTTTTTTCAATAAGTAAGTTATTGTTAATAATGCACAGTAAATATGTGAGTTTGTCCTAGCATGTAAAAAAATAGCTTTCATATAAAGACCTTAAATTCTGAGTGAGAGTAAAAATGTCTAGTCCTTCTAATGATAAATTTTTCTAACAGGCAAGACAGTGTGAAGAATTCAAGCAACATGTACATAAATTTCAGGACCACAAACCTGTTACTAAAGAAAAGGCATGGAAATTCATTCATTCCTTGAAAATGTGTTGGGTGCCTATTGTGCTCTGGGTTGTCACTTTGTTAGGTAGTTTCTTTTTTTTCATAAGTTATTGGGGTACAGGTGGTATTTGGTTACATTAAGTTCTTTAGTGGTGATTTGTGAGATTTTGGTGCAGCCATTACCTGAGCAGTATACACTGCATCACATTTGTAGTCTTCTATCTCTCATCCCCTTCCCACTATTGCACACATAATATCTCATCTTGCCCTCCTAATAAACCTGTGGAAATTGCCAATACAAATGAATAAATTTAACTTCAGAGAGGTTAAGCAATTTGCCTCAGGATCAACAGTGGTTAGCCAAAATTGGTCCAGTGTAATACACCATATATGCTTATGTTATTCCCTTCTTTTTGTTGTTACATTTATCAGGTCTATACTAAATTACCCTTCAATGATGAAGACACACACTAAAGCTAAGCCACATGAGATCAAGTCCATTTCAACATGGTTTGCCTGGAATTCTCCAAAAAATCTGTGGGTTGTGGATTTGGCACGTCAAGCTTCAGATTGCAAGGTCTTAAGTGGTAAATAGATGCGTTGTCCTAATACCGTTCCAAGGTAGAGAATCCTGATGATAAGGAGTATAGGAAACTCAAATAGTTCATTATTTCTAAAAATAAATGTATATTTTAAGGCATGATACAAGTCCTACAAACCCCATAAGTAGGTGAAAAAAGAAACTCTATAGGGTGATAAACATTCTATAAAACCTGGAAATTTGTGTGGAGTTCACCTAAGCTCACTTTTCCTAAATATAACTATATAAAATTGTTAACGAATTTGTTTTTTAGAAACTTTTAAGAAGATTTCTGTGAGCATAATTGACAATATCTGCATTAGAAGCAGAAAGTATTATCCATCATAAATATGAGAAAAGTATATGTCCTCTTTCTGACAACCTTTTTATCTTATTTTTTTCAAATGTTATGGGTGTTGTTTCAGCACCATTTTAAAAAATTTGAATACAAACAATCCCTCAGCTTATCAGGTTGAATATTATGAAGCTCGCTTCATCACTCTTATCTTTTATGTCTGCAATATAAATAATATAAACATTTGGTGTGAAGGGAGTAGAAAGGAAGTAGTAGTTCTGAGAGTATTCATTTGAACAGAGTGACTATGGAAGAATGAATAGCAAAAAAAGGAGAATTTTTTAAAAAAGATCTCTCACTGGGAAAATAAAGAGTTATGCATTTACAAAGTAATTAAACTGGTTTTCCTTGTATTTTATTAATCCGGATCTAATGGCACTTCCTTAGGAGGGTTTTCAGATGTGCTTGTAGTTAATGGCAACATTATTGGAATGACTACATAGACAGTCCTACTCTGAGGATATGACTTTGGAAGAAAACCATTTGGAACTACACATCCTGCTATGTCTGTGGAGAAATGGAACCACAATTCTCAAGAGTCACACTTCATATTCCCTGCTTTCAAGTGGTTGACAAAAGGTAGTTCTTCAAGCACAGGATTTATGGAATAGTGGGCAAATTAAACAGCATGCTTTTTATTTTGACTACCATTTAAGTGGAATCTTTGAGATTTTTTTGACATGTGAATCTCTAATGTGGTGAGAGAGAAAAACATAAAAACATTCAAGCAATCGACAATTGGTTCTTTAACTTTAAAGGGAATGTCTTACATAATGCCAAAGGAAAATGTGACAAGGCTTCAGCTAATGACATAGCAGTGCAAGAAATCAGTGAAATTGCTTTAAGGTGTTACAATAAACAACAATTTTAACAGTTATTCCTATGCTTGTCACAAGCACATAATTTGAGACAAACAAGACATCAAAACATACATCCTTGAATTAGTTTTTCAAAAAGTCAAAACTGAGGCTAAACATTGCCCCCAAATCTCTGCAAGGCACTTATCAAAATCCACATAGAACCCATTCAGTATCTCATAACACTGATGAAAGACTGTTTAAACTTCTGATAGTTTTGGTAAAAATGGGAAGGAATTAAGCAAAAATGGGAGAAATATAATCTTTGCAGTAATTTATATGACCTTAAATGCCATTTATGCATGACTGGATATGCTGTTTCTCTTTACATTTTAAAATAGCTTAGAGTGTTATTGGTTAGCTGGACATGGTGGTGCGCACCTGTAGTCCCAGCTACTTGGGAGGTTTAGGCAGGAGAATCACTTGAACCCGGGACACGGAGGTTGCAGTTAGCTGAGATTGTGCCACTGACTGTACTTCAGCCTGGGTGACAGAGGAAGAAAAAAAAGAAGCACTGTTATTAGATTGTTTGTAACTCAAAGAATAAAGGCTTCAGGGATGAATTTCCCCATTCTCTATGCTGTGCTTATTTCACATTGCGTGTCTGTATCAAAACATCTCATAAAACCCAGAAATATATACACCTACTATGTACCCACAAAAATTAAAAATACAAAAGCTTTAAATACTACCACAGAGTATAGGTATAACATTTGCCACTGATCAAATGAATTACCCTTATAAAATATGTGTTCTGAAGACTGTACTAGTAGTACCAGCTTCTGCTTCTTGCGAGGCCCTCAGGAAGCTTGTAATTACAATGGAAGGTGAATGGAAGGCAGGCATGTGACATGGTGAGAGAGGGAGCAAGAGAGAGTGAAGAAAAAGTGCCACACTCTTTTAAACAAACATCTTGCGTGAAATTGTAGAGTGAGAACTCACTCATTACCTTGAAGACAGAACCAAGTCATTCATGAGGGATCTGCTCCCATGAACCAAACACTTCCCCATAGGCCCACCTACACTATTAGAGGTCACATTTCAGCATGAGTTTTAAGGAGGATGAAACATTTAAACCATATCAGCAAATATAGAGGAAGAGTAAGCCTTCTTATTGGAAACCCTTCTGTGTTAAGGGTGGAAAGAGAAAAAAAGCTAAGGAGTGCCTAGAACTGAATACGAGAGCTTGGCTAGAAATATAGAAAGGAGCAGTAATTAACAAGACTGTAAAAGTTAGAGATTAAGAATATGGAGGACCTTGAATGTCAGGTATATAATGTGTACTTTTCTGTGGTGAGGTGAGGCAAGATGGATCATAAAAATTGTGGAGATAAAAAAGCTTATACAGATCTTATATAGAAACAATGATATGACATAATAACAGGGGCAAAAGCCTGTTGGCAAGCAAACACTATTGTTTACTCATTCATTCTGAGATTTCGACTATCTAGATAATTTCACAGACATACACATGAATAATAAGAAACATACAACAAGAATAGCTATCATTTATTCAATCCAACCTTGTGAGGGGAACTTTACATGGATCATCATATTTAATTTTCTTTTTTTTCTCTTCTTTTCTTTTCTTTTCTTTTCTTTCTTTCTTTCTTTCTTTCTTTCTTTCTTTCTTTCTTTCTTGCTTGCTTGCTTGCTTGCTTTCCTTTCTTTCTTTTCTTTTCTTTTCCTTTTTTTTTTTTTTGACAGAGTCTTGCTCTGTCGCCCATGCTGGAGGCTGGATGCAGTGGCACGATCTTGTCTCACTACAACCTCTACCTCCCAGGCTCAAGCAATTCTCCTGCCTCAGACTCCCAAGTAGCTGGAACTACAGGTTCCACCACCTGTCTGTCTACTTTCTTTTTTTTTATTTTCAGTAGAGACAAGGTTTCACTTTGTTGACCAGGCTGGTCTTGAACTGCTGAACTCAGGTGATCTGCCCACCTCAGCCTCCCAAAGTACTAGGATTACAGGCATGGGCCACCACGCCTGGCAAGATGGTCATATTGATTTTTTTTTAAAACAACTCCATGAGGTAGATACTGTAATTAACTCCAATTTCCAGATGAAAAACAAGTACAGATAGGTTCAGTAACTTGTTCGAGAATATACAGCTAATAAATGACAAGGTCAGATTTTTTTTTTTTCACAGTCTCACTCTGTTGCCTAGGCTGAAGTGCAGTGGAATGATTTGACTCACTGCAACCTCCACCTCCCAGGTTCAAGCGATTCTTATACCTCAGCCTCCCAAGCAGCTGGGATTATAGGTGCCTGCCACGATGGCTGACTAATTTTTGTATTTTTAGCAGAGATGGGGTTTCACCATGTTGGCCAGGCTGGTCTCGAACTCCTGACCTCAGGTAATCCACCCGCCTCGGCATCCCAAAGTGCTGGGATTACAGGTGTGAGCCCCGTGCTCAGCCAAGTTCAGGATTTTTAACTCTAAAAATCAAAATTAAGAACTCACATGTTTAACACGGTATTACTGGCCTATATATTACTATAATACAATGAATTTCATGGGAAATGTTCATACTTTTAAGATGCTCTTCCCTTGTATTCAAAACAACTATGCAATTAAAATGTTGTGAAGGGGCAGAGCAAGATGGCCGAACAGGAACCGCTCCAGTCTCCAACTGCCAGCACGAGCCACACAGAAGACAGGTGATTTCTGCATTTTCAACTGAGGTACTGGGTTTATCTCACTAGGGAGTGCCGGACAATCAGTGCTGGTCAGCTGCTGCAGCCCCACCAGCAACGGCTGAAGCAGGGCGAGGCATCACCTCACCTGGGAAGCCCAAGGGGGAAGGGAATCCCTTTTCCTAGCCAGGGGAACTGAGACACACAACACCTGGAAAATCAGGTAACTCCCACCCCAATACTGCGCTCTACCAAGGATCTTAGCAAACGGGCACACCAGGAGACTATATCCCACACCTGGCCGTGAGGGTCCCACCACCAGGGAGCCTCCCTCATTGCTAGCACAGCAGTCTGCAATCTCCAGGCAAGGCAGCAGCGAGACTGGGGGAGGGGCGCCCGCCATTACTGAGGCTTAAGTAGGTAAACAAAGAGGCTGGGAAGCTCGAACTGGGTGGAGCTCACAGCAGCTCAAGGAGTCCTGCCTGTCTCTGTAGATGACACCTCTGGGGACAGGGCACAGCTAAACAACAACAAAAACAACAACAACAAAAAAGCAGCTGAAACCTCTGCAGACACAAGCAACTCTGTCTGACAGCTTTGAAGAGAGCAGTGGATCTCCCAACATGGAGGTTGAGATCTGAGAACGGACAGACTGCCTGCTCAAGTGGGTCCCTGA
>NW_012108597.1:195303-204034 GCF_000951045.1 Mandrillus leucophaeus
ACAATCCTAAGTCAAAAGAACAAAGCTGGAGGCATCACACTACCTGACTTCAAACTATACTACAAGGCTACAGTAACCAAAACATCATGGTACTGATACTAAAACAGAGATATAGACCAATGGAAGAGAACAGAGTCCTCAGAAATAATACCACACATCTATAGCCATCTGATCTTTGACAAACCTGAGAGAAACAAGAAATGGGGAAAGGATTCCCTGCTTAATACATGGTGCTGGGAAAGTTGGCTAGCCATAAGTAAAAAGCTGAAACTGGATCCTTTCCTTACTCCTTATACGAAAATTAATTCAAGATGGATTAGAGACTTAAATGTTAGACCTAATACCATAAAAACCCTAGAGGAAAACCTAGGTAGTACCATTCAGGACATAGGCATGGACAAGGACTTCATGTCTAAAACACCAAAAGCAACGGCAACAAAAGCCAAAATTGACAAAAACGGATCTCATTAAACTAAAGAGCTTCTGCACAGCAAAAGAAACTACCATCAGAGTGAACAGGCAACCTACAGAATGGGAGAAAATTTTTGCAATCTACTCATCTGACAAAGGGCTAATATCCAGAACCTACAAAGAACTCAAACAAATTTACAAGAAAAAAAAAAAAAAGTTCAAAAAGTGGTCAAAGGATATGAACAGACACTTCTCTAAGGAAGACATTCATACAACCAACAGACACATGAAAAAATGCTCATCATCACTGGCCATCAGAGAATGCAAATCAAAACCAAAATGAGGTACCATCTCACACCAGTTAGAATGGCAATCATTCAAAAGTCAGGAAACAACAGGTGCTGGAGAGGATGTGGAGAAATAGGAACACTTTTATACTCTTGGTGGGATTATAAACTAGTTCAACCATTATGGAAAACAGTATGGCGATTCCTCAAGGATCTAGGACTAGAAGTACCATATAACCCAGCCATCCCATTACTGGGTATATACCCAAAGGATTATAAATCATGCTGCTATAAAGACACATGCACACGTATGTTTATTGCAGCACTATTCACAATAGCAAAGACTTAGAATCAACCCAAATGTCCATCAGTGACAGACTGGATTAAGAAAATGTGGCACATACACACCATGGAATACTAGGCAGCCATAAAACAGCATGAGTTTGTATCCTTTGTAGGGACATGGATGCAGCTGGAAACCATCATTCTTAGCAAACTCTCGTAGGAACAGAAAACCAAACACCGCATGTTCTCACTCATAGGTGGGAACTGAACAGTGAGATCACTTGGACTCGGGAGGAGGAATATCATACAGCGGGTCCTATCATGGGGAGGGGGAAGGGGGGAGGAATTGCATTGGGAATTATACCTGATGTAAATGACGAGTTGATGGGTGCTGACGAGTTGATGGGTGCAGCATGCCAACATTGCACAAGTATACATATGTAACAAACCTGCATGTTATGCACATGTACCCTAGAACTTAAAGTATAATAAAAATAAATAAATAAATAAATAATAAATAAATTAAAGAAAAGACAAAGCTCGAGTGAGTGAACTGCTCCAAGGTCTCTCATTCTCTGGTGACTCAGATGTGGAAAAAGATAATGAGCCTGAAATCCAGCCTGCTCAAAAGAAGTGAAAGTTGTCTTTTTTCCCAGAAAAGCGTTGGACCAAAAGAGTCATTAAACCCAACTTTCCAAGCTTGTCAGCACTGGATTCTGTACTTTTGAATCTCAAGAGTGAAAAGTTGAACCCAGTAGAGCTTTTTGAATCTTTTTTGGATGATGAAACATTCAACTTAATTGTCAATGAAACCAATAATTATGCTTCTCAGAAAAATGTCAGCTTGGAAGTCACAGTTCAGGAAATGAGGTGTGTGTTTGGTGTCCTACTTTTGAGTGGATTTATGAGGCACCCTAGAAGGGGAATATATTGGGAAATCTCTGACACCAATCAGAACCTGGTTAGAGATGCAATCCGAAGGGACAGATTTGAGTTTAGTTTCTCAAACCTTCACTTTGCAGATAACGGCCACCTAGATCAAAAAGGTAAGTTTACAAAGTTGAGATCTCTCATAAAACAAATGAATAAAAATTTCCTCTTGTATGCTAAAAAAAAAATGTTGTGATACTTGTGTTGTATTTTTTTATATTTTCCAACATTCTGAATCTTTTAAAAACAAACACAACTATAACTTGTCAATTTACAATACAATTTTTAAAAAAATAAACTAAAAATTCTGAACCCTCATTTTATTACATTCCTCTTTATAAATGCTTATTTTAATCTGTTATATGATTGCAAAGTTGAGAATAAATGTGAATAAATATAGTATGGATGGCCTCAGCCAAAAGTACACATATTTGTATTTATAAAAACTAGAAAAATACACTTAAATGTTAAAATTCGTAACTTTTGAAAAGACCTCATTATAGATAATTATTATTTTCTACTTTAAATTTTTCTGGTTTTTCAAAATGTAAGCATACTATTTTTAATCAGAAAATGGTAAATATTTTAAAGTATGAGTAGGCAATGAGGTAAATAAAGAAAACTACAATTGCTTCAGAACAAATAAAGATTTTTGGATACACTTAAAAATCCAATAAGGCAAAAGAAATTGTTTGTACACATTAAATTACATAAAATGGGAGTATATGTTTTGCAACATCCATGAAATGTTTATAAAAGTTGATTATATGCTAGGTAATAAAGGCTCAGATGTAAAAAGCAGGAGTTATGCATATGACATTACATAACCAAAATTAGAATTACCAAAAATGTAAATATTAGAAATTAAAAATGACACAGAATAACCAACACGAGATAAAATTTTAAAAATACTATGATAAATCTAATGCCAATGAGTTTGAAAATCTAATTGAAATGGATGGTTTTCTATTTCAAAGAATTATAAAAATAAAGCAAGAATAGAAAACTTGAATAATTGACCACATAAAAATTTTTCTTTTGAGTTACAGTCTGGTCTAGAATTTATTTATTTTTTAAATTTAATTTTCATTTTAAATTTCAGATTCAGGGGATTGAGGAAGTAAATGTGCTGGTTTGTCATGTGGGTAAACCACATGATGCTGAAGTTTGGGCTTCTGTTCATCTTATCACCCAAACAGTGAACATAGCATTCAATAGGTAATTTTTCAGCCATTGCCCTACTCTCTCTCTCTCCTCGCTTTTCAAGTCTCCAGTTTCAACTGACCTAATCTTTATGTCCATGTGAACTCAATGATTAGCTCCCATTTGTAAGTGAGAATATGCAGTATTTGGTTTTCTGTTTCTGATTAAATTCACTTAAATTAATGGCCTCCAGCTGCATCCATGTTGCTGAGGATGATATGCTTTTGTTCCTTTTTGTGGCTGTGCAGTATTCCATATACAGTTTCTTTATCCAATTCACTATTGATGAGCACTTAGCTTAATTCTATGTCTTTGCTGTTGTTAATAGTGCTGCAATAAACATGGGAGTGCAGGTGTCTTTTCATTAGAATAATTTATTTTCCTGTGGGTACATATCCAGTAGTGGTGGGTTGAATGGTACTTCTGTGTTTAGCTCTTTGAGATATCTAGGTATTGTTTTCTATAGTGGTTGTAATAATTTACATTTCCACCCACAGTATATGTGTTCCTTATTCACAACATCCATGCCAGCATATATTGTTTTTGAACTTTTAATTATAGCCATTCTGACTGGTGTGAGATGAAATCTTATTGTAATTTTGACTTACAATTCTCTGATGATTAGTGCTGTTGAGCATTATCTAGATATGCTCAACACACTAGATATGTGTGTTGGTTGCTCTTATGTCTTCTTTTGAGAAGTGTCTGCTTAAATCTTCAGCCTACCTTTTAATGGAGTTATTTATAGTTTTCTTGTTGATTTGTGTAAGCTCCTTGTAGATCCTTGATATTGGTCTATCAGGGGAACCTGCCCCCAATATTTCAACATAAGTTCTTTCTGTTTTCCCTAAGTGTCGGCTGATCTGAGAAATAAAGAGAAAGAGTACAAAGAGAGGAATTTTACAGCTGGGCTGCTGGGAGTGACATCACATATCGGTAGGTCCGTGATGCCCACCTGAACCACAAAACCAGCAGGTTTTTATTAAGGACTTCAAAAGGGGAGGGAATGTATGAATAGGGAATAGGTCACAAAGATCACATGCTTCAAAGGGCAAAAAGGAGAACAAAGATCACATGCTTCTGAGGCCAATAAATATCACAAGGCAAAGGTCAAAGGAAAGATCACAAGGCAAAGGGCAAAATCAAAAATTCCTGATGAGGGTCTATGTTCAGCTGTGCACATATTGTCTTGATAAACATCTTAAGCAACAGAAAATAGGATTTGAGAGCAGAGAACCAGTCTGACTTCAAATTTACCAAGGCAGGGTTTTCCAATCCTAATAAGCCTGAGGGTACTGCAGGAGACCAGGGCATATTTCAGTCCTTATCTCAACTGCATAAGACAGATGCTCCCAGAGTGGCTGTTTATAGACCTCCCCCTTCAGGAATGCAATTCTTTTCCTAGGGTCTTAATATTCCTTGCTAGGAAAAGAATTCAGTGATATCTCTCCTACTCGTGTGTCTGTTTATAGGATCTCTGCAAGAAGAAAAATATGACTAGTTTTGCCTGATCCTGCAGGCAGTCAGACCTTATGGTTGTCTTCCCTTCTTCCCTAAAAATCGCTGTTATTCTGTTCTTTTTCAAGGTGTACTGGTTTCATATTGTTCGAACACACATGTTTTACAATCAATTTGTACAGTTAACACAATCATCACAGTGACCCTGAGGTTATGTACATCCTCACCTTATGAAGATTATAGAGGATTAGGAGATTAAAGTAAGACAGGCATAAGAAATGATAAGAGTATTATTAGGGAAGTGATAAATGTCCATGAAATCTTCACAATTTATGTTCCTCTGCTGTGGCTCCAGCCGGTCCCTCCATTCAGTCCCTGACTTACCACAACGTTAGTCCTTTTATGAATTCATACTTTGTAAATATCTTCTCTCATTCTGTTGATTATATGTTTACTCTGCTTATAGTTCTTTTGTGTGTTTGTTTGTTTTGCTGTATAGAGCTTTTTGTTTTGATTAGGTGTCAACTGTCAGTTTTTTGTTTTTCCTGCATTTGCTTTTTGAGGATTAGTCATAAATTCTTTGCCTGGGACAATGTTCAAAAGAGTATTTGCTACTTTTTTTTCTAGCATTTTTATAGCTTGAGGCCTTAAATTAAATTCTTTAACCTATCTTGAGTTAGTTTTTATATATGGTAAAAGGTAGAGGTCCAGTTTCATTCTTCTGCACTATTTATTAAATAGGATGTCCTTTCCCCAGTGTTTATTTTTGTCAACTTTGTCAAAGATCAATTGGTGTGGGTGTGTGTGTTAACTTCTGGATTCTCTATTCTGTTCCGTTGGTCTACATGTCAGTTTTGTACCAGCACCATGCTGTTTTGATTTCTGTCACCTCGTAGAGTAGTTTAAAATTGGGTAACTTGATGCCTCTGATTTTGTTCCTTTTGTCTAGGACTCTTTGACTATGTGAGTTCTTTATTGATTTCATATTAATTTTAGAACTTTTTTTCTAATTATGTAAAAATTATGCCTGTAATTTTCTAGGAATACTATTGAATGTATTAATTCCTTTAGGATATTTTAATGGTATTACTTCTTCCAATTAATGAGCATCAAATGTTTTTCCATTTGTGTCATTTGTGATTTCTTTCAGTAGTGATTTGTAGTTGTCTTTGTAGAGGTCATTCACCTTCTTGGTTAAATGTATTTCTAGCTATTTTATTATTATTTGGCTATTGCAAATGAGATTGCATTCTTGGTTTGCTTCTCAGCTTCAAAGGTATTGGTGAATAGAAATGCTAATGATTTTTGTACACTGATTTTTCAACCTCAAAACTTTACTGAATTCTTTTATCAGGTCTACTAGACTTTTGGCAAAATTATTAGGATTTTCTAGGCATAGAATCATATCATTAGTGAAAAGAAGGTGTTTGACTTCCTCTTTTCCAATTTGGATGTCTTTTATTTCTTCCTCTTGGCTGATTTTTCTCATTAGGAGTTCCAGTACTATATTCAACAGGAGTGGTGAGAGTGGACAGACTGGTCTTATTTCATTTCCTTAGTAGAATGCTTCCAACTTTGCCCATCTAGTATGATGTTGGTTGTGGGATTGTCATAGATGGCTCTTATTCTTTTGAGGTATCTTCATTCAACATTTAGCCTTTTTAGTGTATTTAACATAAAGGATGATGGATTTTATTAAATGTTTTTCTAAATCTATTGAGGAGATCTTATGACTTTGGTTTTTAATTCTGTTTATGTGATGATTCACAGTTATTGACCTGCCTATGTGAAACCATCCTTGCATCCAGGAATAAAGCCTACTTGTTTGTGGTAAATTACTCTATTAGAGCATTCTTGCATTGCCATTAATATAAAGGAAGACCCAAGACCAGGTAATGTATAAAGAAAAGAGGTTTAATTAGCTCCATAGGTCTGCAGGCCATTCAGCAATCATGATGCTGGTATCTGCTTAACTTCTGGGAAGGCCTCAGGAAACTTATAATCATGGCAGAAGGCAAAGAGGTAGCAGACATGTCACATAGACAGAGCAGGGACAAGAGAGAGGGAGGGGGCAGGTGCCACACACTGTTAAATGACCAGGTCTCACTACAACACACTCACTATTGTGGGAACAACACCAAAGGCAATGGCGTCAAACCATGAGAAATCACCTCTGTGATCCAGTCACCTCCCACCAGACCTTACTTCCAGCACTGAGGACTGCAATTCAAAATAAAATTGATTGGAGACACAAATCCAAACCATATAATTCCATCCCTGTCCCTCTAAATCTCAAGTTCTTCTCATGTTGCAAAATATAGTCATGCATTTTCAATAGTCTCCCAAAGTCTTAAGTCATTCTAGCATTAACTCAAAAGCCCAAAATCCAATGTCTCATCTGAGACGAGGGTAGTCTCTTCCACCTATGAACCTGTAACACCAAAAACAAGTCAGTTACTTCCAAGGCAAGTTTAGGTACAGGCATTGAGTAAATACTCCCGTTCCAAAAGGGAAAAAGTCAAAAGAAAGGGGCTAAAGGCCCAATGCAAGTCCTAAATCCAGCAGAGCACTCACTAAATATTAAAGCTCCAAAATCATCTCCTTTGACTTCATGTCCCACCTTCAGGGCACACTGGTACAAACAGTGGGCTTATACAGCCTTGGGCATCTCTGCACCTGTAGCTTTCCAGAGTTCAGACCTGGAGGCTGCTCACACAATTGTTGAGTCATTGCAACTTTTCATGCTGAGGGTGCAAGCTGTCAGTAGATTGTCAAGACTTAGATTCCCAAGACTCATCCACACTTGCACTCTGTTCATCAGTGATAGGCTTAACACCACATGATAGCCTCCAAGGATTATGACAACCTTTAATCCCTGGAGCTGCAGCCCAAACTGTATCTGCGCCTGATCGAGCTGATGCTGGAGCCAGAATGGCTGGAATGTGGGAAACAGTGTCCTGACACTGTGCAAGGCAGCCAGGCCCTGAGTGTTGCCTATGAAGACAATCTTTCCTCTTGGGCCTCAGGGCCTGTGATGGGAAAGGCTGCTGCAAGGTCTCTGAAATGCCTTCAAGTCCTTTTCCTCATTGACTTGGATATTAGCACTTGGCTTGATTTTGTTATGAAAATTTATCTATTTAATAACTAAATTAACTGTGGAGTGCTAGCTCCACAGCCTGCTTGAATTTCTCTCCCAAGGAAGCATCTTCTTTTTCTACCACATGGCCACATTGCAAAGTATTCAAACTTTTATGCTCTGTTTCCCTTTTTAATATAAGACAAAATTTAAGTCATTTATTTGTTCCTGCATATGAGCATAGACTGTTAGAAGCAGCCAGGCTAATTCTTGAGTGTTTTGCTACTTAGAAATTTCTTTCACTAGATACAATAAATCATCACTCTCAAGTTCAAAGTTTCATAGATCCCTAGGGTAGAGGCACAATGCAACCAAATTCTTTACTAAGGAATAACAAAAGCGATCTTTGCTCCAGTTTCCAATAAGTTTTTCACTTTCATTTGAGACTTCTGCAGCCTGGACTTCATTGTCCATATCACCATTAGCATTTTGGTCACAATCACTTACCCAGTCATGCAGATGTTCTAAGCTTTCCCTTATCCTCCTGTCATCTTCTGAGCTATCTACTCTTCCAACTTCTGCCTGTTATCAAATTCTAAAGCTGCTTCCACATTTTCAGATATCTTTATAGCAATACAGCGATATTTCACTCCTGGTACCAATTTTCTGTAATAGGCCATTCTTTCATTGCTATAAAGAAATACCTGAGAATGGGTGATTTATAATTAAAAGAAGTTTAATTGGCTAATGGTTCTTCATGATGTACAAGCATGGTACCAACATCACTTGGCTTCTGGGGATGTCTCAGGGAGCTTTTACTTATGGTGGAAAGTGAAGTGGAAGCAGGCACATCACATGGCAAAAACAGGAGTAAGAAACAGAGAGAGTGCCACATACTTTTTAACAATCAGATCTAGTGAGAATTTACTCACTAATGCAAGGACAGCACCAAAGTGATGATGAGAACACATTTATGGTTAGACCTAATACCATAAAAACCCTAGAAGAAAACCTAGGTAATACCATTCAGGACATAGGCATGGGCAAGGACTTCATGTCTAAAACACCAAAAGCAATGGCA
>NW_012108597.1:204084-204670 GCF_000951045.1 Mandrillus leucophaeus
AAGTTCACACAAAACAATCTTAACCTTAAATGTAAATGGACTAAATGCTCCAATTAAAAGACACAGACTGGCAAACTGGATAAAGAGTCAAGACCCATCAATTTGCTGTATTCAAGAGACCCATCTCACATACTGAGACATACATAGACTAAAAATAAAGGAATGGGGGAAGATCTACCAAACAAATGGAGAAAAAAAAGAAGCAGGAGTTGAAATACTAGTCTCTGATAAAAAAGACTTTAAACCATCAAAGATCAAAAGAGACAAAGAAGGCCACTACATAATGGTAAAGGGATCAATTCAACAGGAGGAGCTAACTATACTAAATATATATGCACCCAATACAGGAGCACCCAGATTCATAAAGCAAGTCCTTAGAGACTTACAAAGAGACTTAGACTCCCATACAATAATAATGGGAGACTTCAACACCCCCACTGTCAACATTAGACAGATCAATGAGAGAGAAAGTTAAAAAGGATATCCAGGAATTGAAGTCATCTCTGCAGCAAGCAGACCTAATAGACACCTACAGAACTCTCCACCCCAAATCAACAGAATATACATTCTTCTCAGCACCACATCG